>NC_134474.1:58390046-58504077 GCF_964194025.1 Convolutriloba macropyga
TGCTTAAAGCCATGGATATGTTGGACAGATGGATGCTGGAGGGATCAAACCTCACTCCCTCCTTCCACTTTTATTTTAAAGGTCTGATAGTTACACTCTTCCACTCTTGATTAAGCAGAGAAATAGGAGTGTATTTTTTTATTTTTTACACTCTTTACACTCTTTTCCCCGTTGGTTTTGGGCAAAAACCATAGCCCGGGGGGTCGCTTTCGAGAGCCTAAAAGTAAAGTTAGAGTTTACTTGGGTCTGGGAATGATCTGATCAAAGGTTTGTTCCCTCTGGTGATGGTCTGATCTGCGATAATTTGATCTTTTTCGAGCGCAGAAAGGTATGATGCGAGGTTATATCAAGCGCACAAAAAAACTGATCAGAGGAGTTTTTAGAAGAAAGCCTCGAAATTGACAAAACTCATAGGAGTAGCTTGATTCGAAAGGTAAGTGTCCAAGTGACGACGATAAAAAAGAACACTTAATTTCCATCTGGTTTTAATCAAATAACGATCAACTATCAGAGGCAGTGTAGAAGCTATGTATAGACAGAAAACACTTTTATTCAAATTAAAAGTCTTTCCGAGATAAAAAAGATATTGATGCTACAATTGGGTTCTTTTAAAACAAATCAAAAAAGTATTGTTTTAGAATTTGTTTCGCTTTATCGCATATATGATCTTTTTTGAGATATTGAGAATATTGTTCATTCTTAACAAATTTGTAATAAATTATTGTACCTCGCTTGAATACGCAGTTTTCTAAAGAGCTGAATTGAGTTTTGATGTTGAAGAAAATTTTTTTGGATCCTTCGTGTTTTGTTAATTTTAGTGTAGGATATTCTATCGTTTGATAAGCTGGTAGGTTCTTCAAATTTGTTTTTCAAAAATGGAAAAGTAATTTTTGATCTAAAAGATGTCTGATAGATAAAATTTAGTTTTTAATTTTGAGATCCAGAGAACTCTCATATTTCTTTCTATGAAAGCAATTTGCTTTTTGAGTGATCTTATTAGGTTGATATTAATTCCAGTCAGGAGAACCGCAGAGCAATGAAGGTGGCTAATGACAAGTGCATTCAGAGTCATAACTTTGTAGTTATCTGATATTACCTCTCGTAATGAATATAGAGTTTTTATGCCACATGCCTTTTTACGTAGTATACTTTTCACTTCATCTTGATGTGTTAACGCTGAATCTATGAATACCCCCAAGTATTTGATTGATTCGGATTTACGAATAAAACAGTTTCCTATTTTAAGTTTTATATCATTTGTATGGAGAGCTCTAGATCTTTTACATAAAATAATCAACTCTATTTTTGATGCATTCAGGGTTAGTTTATGCATTTCGTAATAATCAATAATTAAAGTTAAGGCTTTTCTAAATCGTTCATGGCATTTATCAATACGTGGTTGGACGTAAAAGTCAGTGTGTCATCAGCATATTTTACAAGTTGACAGTCAATTGGTATTTTCATTCTTGTATCGTTTATGTGAAGATTGAATAGTAGTGGCCCGAGTACCGTTCCTTGGGGCACACCTTGATAAAGTTGAATCCACTCTGATTCAATGCCGTTAGCTTTTGTTTTCTGAAGACGATTAGACAAATAGTCAAGTATCAACATTTAGGCACTTGTGCTGAATCCTGATTCCTCTTGTTCCAATATCAAAATGTTGTGATTGATTGAATAAAATGCTTTAGATAGATCATCGTAGTGCTGTTGTAACGTGTTTATTTTGTTCAATTAGATATCTAAAATTTTCAGTCCTATAAACGAGAGCATCCATTGTTGATATTTTGGATCGAAACCCAAATTGCGTTCTGGACTGAACATTGTTTTTTTAAAAGAAATTCAACTATTTGATCTCTAAGTAGTCTTTCAAACATTTTGGAAAGTGAACTGGTTATTGATATAGGCGTGTAGTTCTCAGGGTGAGTTGGATCACCTTTTTTAAAAAGCGGTGTAATAATGGCTTTTTTAAGGTCACCGGAAAATTCTTCTTCTTTCAAAAAAGCTTCAAAAAAAAATAGGTGAGGGGTGCATTAAAACATCTTTGCAATCTTTGAGAGCCCAAGCGGGTATCTCTGTGGGTCCAAGTGGCTTTGAAGAGTTCAGTGTTTTTAGATGATGCAAAACCTCTTTTGGTATGACAAATCGTAATCTAAATGTTTTTCTGTTATTTGTTCGATTGTCTTTTCATTGGGTCTGGCTTTGCCGAAGTAGTCACCCAACTTGATGAAGCGATAGTTTAATAAATTTACTCTTTGTTTGTTGTCAAACAGAATTTCGCCAAAAAAAATTTTCAGGCTGAAAATGTTTTTTTAGAGACTGTTGTGTTTCGAGTATCGTTAAGGACACGCCATTTTTTCTTTGTCAATTCACTGTTCGTGATGATGTTTCTAATAGATTTTTCATTTAGAACGGATATTTTGATTTTATTATTTTGTACAAATTTTTTTCACTAATGAAGCATGTTTTTCAATGATAGAAGACAAGATTGAATTGAATTGTGAATACATTTCTTCTGCACTTTCCTTTTTGTAAACAGAATTCCAATCACAAGTTTTTTGCTCCGAAGTAAAATCTTTAAATGAGTCATTCGATTTGTCAAAAAACGTTCTAATTTTTGGTTTCCGCTTTTTTGTTATGAGCTCTTGTGTTATTATACCTATAGCTTGGTGGTCTGCTTTAGTTTCCGAAATGAATGTTTGAGCACTTTGTATTTGGTAATTACCCTCCGTTATGATATACTCGATGAGTTTTTTTCCTCGTTTTGGTTCAATGTTTACCACTTTCAGATCGTACGAGATCAAAGTTGTACCTATATTATTTCGCTCTTTATTGTTCAGATGGTTTATATTATGGTCACCCACCAAAATCACTCTCTTTTTTTCGCTCACAGCGGCATCAATTTGGAGCGCCAAAGAATCCAAAAATTCATTATGGTTTTTTTATTGGGGTTGTAACTGAGGTTTATGAGAAGCTTTTGAAGTCCGTGTGTAGTGTTGTACTGTAATGCAACCCAAATTGATTCTGTGTGTTTGTCAGTTTCGGGAAAACTGTTTACTTTCTGTGGATTTAAATGATTTTGTATAAAAAGCATTAGCCCACCTCCTTTCATAATGTTCTTATTATGCTCTCTATCATAGCGGAAGGCAGTATACTTTGCACTGTCAAATTCCCAGAGATTGTGGTCGTTACCACTTGTAAACCACGTTTCAGTTAGGCCAATATTGTGTTGTCCGGAACTTTTCTCAAGAGCTTTTTCATTTGTTCTCTTTTTTTATTAATGCTTTGACAATTTATGTGGACAAAGGAGAGAGAAATTGCATGTCTGCTGTTTTCCGTTAAAAAATTTTCATAATTTTGTTTTGGTTCGGGGCTAGGGTGAACATCGCCACATTTTATTATTTTCAGAGGATTAAAATTTTTAGCGAGTAGTACAAATTTTCTCATCAACAAACAGCAAAGCTTATCTTTGAGATAATTGTCAGGTGCCCTAAATACGCGGGACGAATGATGGCCAGCAATAGCAGAACTCCCAGCAGCAAGATTGTTTTTCTCAATAGTATTCAATAAGATTAAGAAACAAAAAGCTTTTGGCTTTCCATTTGCTGACAATCTAAGTCTAGAGGAAACAAAAATGGGACGCGAGTTGTCACTACGGGCTATATCTGCCATAATTAGAATAGTTTTTAATGTTTCTTTGGTCGTTAACTTAATTGTATGGTTTTGATCTCTGTTGATAGTCCCATCCGTTCATGGTTGCTATATTGTTGGTTATGAGATGAAATTCCATGTACTTGTGCTGCATACTGATAGTTTTGCCGTTGATAACTCTGGCTGGTTTTGTTTCCTTTCGCAAAAGTTTGTTTAGTGTTGTCGTGTTTACTAGTAATGAGTCCATTTGAGAACAGTAGAACTTCCGCAATAATTTGTTTTTGAGAAACGGCACACCTCTCCGAAAGTTGAGATGTATATTACCAAGATAAAGCGAGTCGTAGTTTTCAGCATTTTGATCATTTGGTTCAATTTCAACATCTTAATATTGTCGCTATTTCCTCCATAAAGATTGTGAATCATTGAATTGAACTCATCAATGCGACCGTTTTTGGTAGCATTTTGGCTGAGATTTGTCATTGGAATAACTTCGCATATAACAAAATGGTACGGGATGAACTTTTCAAGGCATATGTTGACATGTTTTTTGAAGGACTCAAAGACTTCTGCAGGTTTTTCGTCAAATTTTCTGAAGATTTATTTCTGCCATCCTGCAGAACAACTGCTGAACGCATTTTTCGTTCACTGTAGTTTTTGACAATGGCAATTTTTTCTTTTGTCATTGACCCACGGTACGGGTGAATAGCAATATCACTAGGAATCGTATTATGTTTGTAGTTTTGCTATTAAACTGCTTCCCAAGATTAAATTTGTACAATTGTCTGGAAGATCGTTTAAATCGAACTCTCTTACCGATTCAGGCTGTTTTGTTTCTACTGTTGCTGGCAATGACGTTGAGTCCCCACTGAGTTCACTTGATAACTTGTTATAAACCATGGTAACATAATTTTCAATAAGTTTCTCTTCTTTATCAAGTTTTTCGTATAATTGTTTGTAAATTTCCCATATTTCGGCTTTTGGAAGGGACATGTAAGCTTCTTCAGATAGCATGATATGATATATTTTCAAGATTGAATGATTGTTATTGTAGGACAAAGAGTAGCACAAAATGGCAAAAGCTTTCTATTCAGTGTGAAATCATGTAATTTTGCAATATTTCGAACGTTCGATAATAATTTTACGTCAACAATGTTTAAAGCTTTGTGTGATAAGGATGAGTCAATTGTCTCCATAATCGGGCACGTCTCCAAACAGGGCGCGTAGTGCATGCTCAAAACTCGTTTTAAACTGCACCAATTATTAAATTATTAACAATTTTGCGCAGTCTTCTAAGAGTGAGCTCACGAGACGCGACAAGCTTCGGCTACCAACTCTGACATCACTGTATCTCTATTTAAATTTTTAACCCGATATTGTCCCCACTAGAATCCCTAAAGTCTTCTCATAAGTTCAGATCTAGACTTCCCGGGTTGAATTTTCCCGCCCAAAACGATGTAAGAGTGGGGCTGCAATGAGAGGATTTTTTTAAGAAAATGCAGCTCAAAACTCTTACGTCTGTTTGGGCTGCATTGGGCTTCCAAGGAGAGTAAAAGAGTGTAAGAGTGAGGGGTAAAAGACAAATTGAACCCCCACTCTTACATCGTTTTACCCCCCTTGAGAAATCAAAAAGATGTAAGAGTGGGGCGTTATCTTGTCTTCTACCCACTCACTCTTACACCATTTTACCCCACCCCCCCCCCTTGGAAGCTCAATGCAGCCCAAAGAGATGCAAGGGTTTTGAGCTGCATTTTCCCAAAAAAGCCTCCCATTGCAGCCCCACTCTTATGTTATTTTACCCCCTCTGGCATCCCATAATAACTCTTTCATCATTTTACCCCCTCAATCTTACATTGTTTTAGCGCCCATATCTGAAGACTGCCAGTCTTGAACCCACAACCTCTGTACCCTCAGCTGCGTCGTCTTAACCTCCAGACCATCAATGCTTGTCCAACTCTTCACAGTTTATATATAAGAATAATACTTGTTGGAATTGCTCCCTCTCAACCAATCACCCCCTCACTCTTACATCAGTTTACCCCCTCAGAACAAATTACCCCATCACTCTTACACCATTTTACCCTCCTCGGCACCCCAACTCTTACATCATTTTACCCCCTCTGGACAAATTACCCCCTCACTCTTACACAATTTTACCCCCTTCGCAGCCCAACTCTTACATCATTTTACCCCCTCTGGACAAATTTTCCCCTCAATCTTACACCATTTTACCCCCCTTGGGAGCACAACTCTTATATCATTTTATCTCCTCTGGACAAATTACTCCCTCACTCTTACACCATTTCACCCCTCTTGCAGCCCAACTCTTATCTCAGTTTACCCCCTCTGGAGAAATTACCCCCTCACTCTTACACCATTTTACACCCCCCCCCCCTTGACAGCCCAACTCTTACATTATTTTAACCCTCTGGACAAATTACCCCCTCACTATTACACCATTTTACCCCCTTGGCAGCCCAACTCTTACCTCTTTTTACCCCTTCTGGACAAATTACCCCTTCAATCTGACACCATTTTACCCCCCTTGGCAGCCCAACTCCTACATCATTTTACCCCCCCCCTGGCAGCCCAAGTCTTACATCATTTCTCCTCTCTGGACAAATTTTCCTCTCACTCTTAAAACATTTTACCCCCCCTGGCAGCCCAACTCTTACATCATTTTACCCCCTCTGGACAAATTACCCCCTCATTCTTACACCATATTAGCCCCGTTGGCAGCCCAACTTTTACCTCATTTTACCCCCTCTGGAGAAATTACCCCCTCACTCTTACACCATTTTACCCCCCCCCCCCCCTTGACAGCCCAACTCTTACATTATTTTATCCCTCTGGACAATTTACCCCCTCACTCTTACACCATTTCCCCTTGGCAGCCCAGCTGTTACATGGCAGTTTCATTCAGGGGTGTAATTCCTAAAAGGTCCTCGCTTTGCAGCCCAATGTAGCCCACTCTTACATGGCAATTTCAGTCAGGGGGTAATTCCTGAAGAGTCCTCCCTTTGCAGACCATTGCAGCCCACTCTTAAATGGCAATTTCAGTCAGGGGGGTAATTCCTAAAAATTCCTCTTTTTGCAGCCCATTGCTGCCCACTTTCACATGGCAATTTTAGTCAGGGGTGGTAATTCCTGAAAAGTCCTCCCATTGCAGCCCATTGCAGCCTATTGCAGCGCACTTTTACATGGGAATTTCAGTCAGTGGGTAATTTCTGAAAAGTCCTCCCAACGCAGCGCATTGCAGCCCACTCTCACATGGCAATATCAGTCAGGGGGGGTAATATCTGAAAAGTCCTCCCATTGCAGCGCACTGCAACCCACACTTACATGGCAAATTCAGACAGGGGTGGTAATTCCTGAAAAGTCCTCCCTTTGCAGCCAATTGCAGCCCACTCTTACATGGCAATTTCAGTCAGGGGGTAATTCCTGAAAAGTCCTCCCACTGCAGCCCATTGCAGCCCACTCTTACATGGCAATTTCAGTCAAGGGGCGATTTCTGAAAATTCCTCCCTTTGCAATTCGTTGCAGCTCACTCGTACATGGCAATTTTAGTCAGGGGGTTAAGTTCTGAAAAGTCCTCCCATTTCAGCGCATTGCAGCCCACACTTACATGGCAATTTCTTTCAGGGGTGGTAATTCCTGAAAGTCCTCCCTTTAAGGCCCATTGCAGCCCACTCTTACATGGCAATTTCAGTCAGGGGGTAATTCCTGAAAAGTCCTCCCTTTGCAGCCCAATGCGGCCCACTCTTACATGGCAATTTCAGACAGGGGGTAATTTCTGAAAAGTCATCCCATTGCAGCGCATTGCAGCCCCCTCTTACATGGCAATTTCAGTCAGGGGTGGTAATTCGTGAAAAGTCATCCCATTGCAGCGCATTGCAGCCCACACTTACATGGCAATTTCAGTCAGGAGGTAATTCCTGAAAATTCCTCACATTGCAGCCCACTGCAGCCCACTCTTACATGGCAATTTCAGTAAAGGGGGGTAATTCCTGAAAAGTCCTCCCTTTGCAGCACATTGGTGGTAATTCCTGAAAATTCCTCCCACTGCAGCCCATTGCAGCCCACTCTTACATGGCAATTTCTTTCAGGGGTGGTAATTCCTGAAAGTCCTCCCTTTAAGGCCCATTGCAGCCCACTCTTACATGGCAATTTCAGTCAGGGGGTAATTCCTGAAAAGTCCTCCCTTTGCAGCCCAATGCGGCCCACTCTTACATGGCAATTTCAGTCAGGGGGTAATTCCTGAAAAGTCCTCCCTTTGCAGCACATTGGTGGTAATTCCTGAAAATTCCTCCCACTGCAGCCCATTGCAGCCCACTCTTACATGGCAATTTCAGTCAAGGGGCGATTTCTGAAAATTCCTCCCTTTGCAATTCGTTGCAGCTCACTCGTACATGGCAATTTTAGTCAGGGGGTTAAGTTCTGAAAAGTCCTCCCATTTCAGCGCATTGCAGCCCACACTTACATGGCAATTTCTTTCAGGGGTGGTAATTCCTGAAAGTCCTCCCTTTAAGGCCCATTGCAGCCCACTCTTACATGGCAATTTCAGTCAGGGGGTAATTCCTGAAAAGTCCTCCCTTTGCAGCCCAATGCGGCCCACTCTTACATGGCAATTTCAGACAGGGGGTAATTTATGAAAAGTCATCCCATTGCAGCGCATTGCAGCCCCCTCTTACATGGCAATTTCAGTCAGGGGTGGTATTTCGTGAAAAGTCATCCCATTGCAGCGCATTGCAGCCCACACTTACATGGCAATTTCAGTCAGGAGGTAATTCCTGAAAATTCCTCACATTGCAGCCCACTGCAGCCCACTCTTACATGGCAATTTCAGTAAAGGGGGGTAATTCCTGAAAAGTCCTCCCATTGCAGCCGATTCCAGCGCACTCCTACATGGCAATTTCAGTCAGAGGGGTTATTCCTGAAAAGGCCACTCATTGCAGCCCATTGCAGCCCATTGCAGCCCACTCTTACATGGCAATTTTAGTCAGGGGGGGGGTAATTCCTGAAAAGTCCTCCCATTGCAGCCCGTTGCAGCCCACTCTTACATGGCAATTTTAGTCAGGAGGGTAATTTCTGAAAAGTCCTCCCTTTGCGGCCCATTGCAGCCCACTCTTACATGGCGATTTCAGTCAGGGGGTAATTCCTGAAAAGTCCTCCCTTTGCAGCCCAATGCGTCCCACTCTTACATGGCAATTTCAGACAGGGGGTAATTTCTGAAAAGTCATCCCATTGCAGCGCATTGCAGTCCCCTCTTACATGGCAATTTCAGTCAGGGGTGGTAATTCGTGAAAAGTCATCCCATTGCAGCGCATTGCAGCCCACTCCTACATGGCAATTTCAGTCAATGGGTAATTCCTGAAAAGGTCTTCCCTTTTGCAGCCCATTGCAGCCCACACTTACATGGCAATTTCAGTCAGGAGGTATTTCCTGAAAAGTCCTCACATTGCAGCCCACTGCAGCCCACTCTTACATGGCAATTTCAGTAACGGGGGGTAATTCCTGAAAAGTCCTCCCCTTGCAGCCGATTGCAGCGCACTCTTACATGGCAATTTCAGTAAGAGGGGTTATTCCTGAAAAGGCCACTCATTGCAGCCCATTGCAGCCCATTGCAGCCCACTCTTACATGGCAATTTTAGTCAGGGGGGGGGGGTAATTCCTGAAAAGTCCTCCCATTGCAGCCCGTTGCATTCCACTTTTACATGGCAATTTCAGTCAGCGGGTTATTCCTGAGAAGGCCTCTCATTGCAGCCCATTGCAGCCCACTCTTACATGGCAATTTCAGTCAGTAGGGGTAGTTCCTGAAAAGTCCTCCCATTGCAGCCCTTTTCAGCCCACTCTTACCTGGCAATTTTAGTCAGGGGGGGGGTAATTCCTGAAAATTCCTCCCATTGCAGACAATTGCAGCCCACTCCTACATGGCAATTTCAGTCAAGAGAGGTAATTCCTGAAAATCCTCTCATTGCAGCCCATTGCAGCCCACTCTTACATGGCAATTTCAGTCAGCGGGTTATTCCTGAGAAGGCCTCTCATTGCAGCCCATTGCAGCCCACTCTTACATGGCAATTTCAGTCAGTAGGGGTGGTTCCTGAAAAGTCCTCCCATTGCAGCCCTTTTCAGCCCACTCTTACCTGGCAATTTTAGTCAGGGGGGGGGGGGTAATTCCTGAAAACTCCTCCCATTGCAGCCCATTGCAGCCCACTCTTACATGTCAATTTAAGTCAGAGAGTAATTCCTGAAAAGTCCTCCCTTTGCAGACCATTGGTGGTAATTCCTGAAAAGCCCTCCCACTGCAGCACATTGCAGCCCACTCTTACATGGCAATTTCTGTCAGGAGGGTAATTCCTCAAAAGTCCTCCCATTGCAGCCCATTGCAGCCCACTCTTACTTGGCAATTTTAGTCAGGAGGGTAATTCCTGAAAAGTCCTCCCATTGCAGACCATTGCAGACCATTGCAGCCCACTCTTACATGGCAATTTCAGTCAAGTGGGGTAATTCCTGAAAATCCTCCCATTGCAGCCCATTGCAGCCCTCTCTTACATGGCAATTTCAGTCAGGGGGTTATTCCTGAAAAGGCCTCTCATTGCAGCCCATTGCAGCCCACTCTTACATGGCAATTTCAGTCAGTAGGGGTAGTTCCTGAAAAGTCCTCCCATTGCAGCCCATTTCAGCCCACTCTTACCTGGCAATTTTAGTCAGGGGGGGGGGGGGGGTAATTCCTGAAAAGTCCTCCCATTGCAGCCCATTGCAGCCCACTCTTACATGTCAATTTCAGTCAGAGGGTAATTCCTGAAAAGTCCTCCCTTTGCAGACCATTGGTGGTAATTTCTGAAAAGTCCTCCCACTGCAGCACATTGCAGCCCACTCTTACATGGCAATTTCTGTCAGGAGGGTAATTCCTCAAAAGTCATCCCATTGCAGCCCATTGCAGCCCACTCTTACTTGGCAATTTTAGTCAGGAGGGTAATTCCTGAAAAGTCCTCCCATTGCAGACCATTGCAGACCATTGCAGCCCACTCTTACATGGCAATTTCAGTCAAGTGGGGTATTTCCTGAAAATCCTCCCATTGCAGCCCATTGCAGCCCTCTCTTACATGGCAATTTCAGTCAGGGGGTTATTCCTGAAAAGGCCTCTCATTGCAGCCCATTGCAGCCCACTCTTACATGACAATTTCAGTCAGTGGGGGTAGTTCCTGAAAAGTCCTCCCATTGCAGCCCATTGCAGCCCACTCTGACATGGCAATTTTAGTCAAGAGGGGTAATTCCTGAAAATCCTCCCATTGCAGCCCATTGCAGCCCTCTCTTACATGGCAATTTCAGTCAGGGGGGTTATTCCTGAAAAGGCCTCCCATTGCAGCCCATTGCAGCCCACTCTTACATGGCAACTTCAGTCAGTGGGGGTAGTTCCTGAAAAGTCCTCCCATTGCAGCCCACTCTTACATGGCAAATTTAGTCAGGGGGGGGGGGGGGTAATTCCTGAAAAGTCCTCCCATTGTGGCCCATTGCAGCCCACTCTTACATGGCAATTTTAGTCAGGGGGGGGGGGTAATTCCTGAAAAGTCCTCCCATTGCAGCCCATTGCAGCCCACTCTTACTTGGCAATTTTAGTCAGGAGGGTAATTCCTGAAAAGTCCTCCCATTGCAGACCATTGCAGACCATTGCAGCCCACTCTTACATGGCAATTTCAGTCAAGTGGGGTAATTCCTGAAAATCCTCCCATTGCAGCCCATTGCAGCCCTCTCTTACATGGCAATTTCAGTCAGGGGGTTATTCCTGAAAAGGCCTCTCATTGCAGCCCATTGCAGCCCACTCTTACATGGCAATTTCAGTCAGTAGGGGTAGTTCCTGAAAAGTCCTCCCATTGCAGCCCATTTCAGCCCACTCTTACCTGGCAATTTTAGTCAGGGGGGGGGGGGTAATTCCTGAAAAGTCCTCCCATTGCAGCCCATTGCAGCCCACTCTTACATGTCAATTTCAGTCAGAGGGTAATTCCTGAAAAGTCCTCCCTTTGCAGACCATTGGTGGTAATTTCTGAAAAGTCCTCCCACTGCAGCACATTGCAGCCCACTCTTACATGGCAATTTCTGTCAGGAGGGTAATTCCTCAAAAGTCCTCCCATTGCAGCCCATTGCAGCCCACTCTTACTTGGCAATTTTAGTCAGGAGGGTAATTCCTGAAAAGTCCTCCCATTGCAGACCATTGCAGACCATTGCAGCCCACTCTTACATGGCAATTTCAGTCAAGTGGGGTATTTCCTGAAAATCCTCCCATTGCAGCCCATTGCAGCCCTCTCTTACATGGCAATTTCAGTCAGGGGTTTATTCCTGAAAAGGCCTCTCATTGCAGCCCATTGCAGCCCACTCTTACATGACAATTTCAATCAGTGGGGGTAGTTCCTGAAAAGTCCTCCCATTGCAGCCCATTGCAGCCCACTCTGACATGGCAATTTTAGTCAAGAGGGGTAATTCCTGAAAATCCTCCCATTGCAGCCCATTGCAGCCCTCTCTTACATGGCAATTTCAGTCAGGGGGGTTATTCCTGAAAAGGCCTCCCATTGCAGCCCATTGCAGCCCACTCTTACATGGCAACTTCAGTCAGTGGGGGTAGTTCCTGAAAAGTCCTCCCATTGCAGCCCACTCTTACATGGCAATTTTAATCAGGGGGGGGGGATAATTCCTGAAAAGTCCTCCCATTGTGGCCCATTGCAGCCCACTCTTACATGGCAATTTTAGTCAGGGGGGGGTAATTCCTGAAAAGTCCTCCCACTGCAGCCCATTGCAGCCCACTCTTACATGGCAATTTCAGTCAGGGGGAAATTTCTGAAAAGTCCTCCCTTTGAAATCAATTGCAGGCCACTCTTACATGGCAATTTCAGTCAGGGCGTAATTTCTGAAAAGTCCTCTCATTGCAGCGCATTGCAGCCCACTCCTACGTGGCAATGTCAGTCGGGGGGTAATTCCTGAAAATTCCTCCCTTTGCAGCCCATTGCAGCCCACTCTTACATGGCAATTTCAGTCAGGGGGTAATTCCTGAAAAATCCTCCCATTGCAGCCCTTTGCCGGCCACTCTTACATTGCAATTTCTGTCAGGTGCTAATTCCTCAGAAGTCCTCTCATTGCAGCCCATTGCAGCCCACTCTTACATGGCAATTTCAGTCAGTGGGGGTAATTCCTGAAAAGTCCTCCCATTGCAGCCGATTGCTGTCCACATTTACATGACAATTTCAGTCAGAGGGTTTATTCCTGAAAAGGCCTCTCATTGCAGCCCATTGCAGCCCAATCTTGCATGGCAATTTTAGTCAGGGGGGTATTTACTGAAAAGTCCTCCCTTTGCAGCCCATTGCAGCCCACTCTTACATGGCAATTTCTGTCAGGTGCTAATTCCTCAGAAGTCCTCTCATTGCAGCCCATTGCAGCCCACTCTTACATGACAATTTCAGTCAGTGGGGGTAGTTCCTGAAAAGTCCTCCCATTGCAGCCCATTTCAGCCCAGTCTTACATGGCAATTTTAGTCAGGGGTGGGGGGGGGGGGGGGGTAATTCCTGAAAAGTCCTCCCATTGCAGCCCATTGCAGCCCACTCTTACATGGCAATTTCAGTCAGAGGGTAATTCCTGAAAAGTCCTCCCTTTGCAGCCCATTGGTGGTAATTCCTGAAAAGTCCTCCCACTGCAGCACATTGCAGCCCACACTTACATGGCAATTTCTGTCAGGAGGGTAATTCCTCAAAAGTCCTCCCATTGCAGCCCATTGCAGCCCACTCTTATGTTGCAATTTTAGTCAGGAGGGTAATTCCTGAAAAGTCCTCTCATTGCAGCCCACTCTTGCATGGCAATTTCAGTCAAGTTGGGTAATTCCTGAAAATCCTCCCATTGCAGCCCATAGCAGCCCTCTCTTACATGGCAATTTCAGTCAGGGGGTTATTCCTGAAAAGGCCTCTCATTGCAGCCCATTGCAGCCCACTCTTACATGGCAATTTCAGTCAGTGGGGGTAGTTCCTGAAAAGTGCTCCCATTGCAGCCCATTGCAGCCCACTCTTACATGGCAATTTTAGTCAGTGGGGGTAATTCCTGAAAAGTCCTCCCATTGCGGCGCATTGCAGCCCACTCTTACATGGCAATTTCAGTCAGGGGGTAATTCCTGAAAAGTCCTCCCGTTGCTGCCCATTGTTGGTAATTCCTGAAAAGTCCTCCCACTGCAGCCCATTGCAGCCCACTCTTACATGGCAATTTCAGTCGGGGGAAAATTTCTGAAAATTCCTCCCTTTGCAATCAATTGCAGCCCACTCTTACATGGCAATTTCAGTCAGGGGGTAATTTCTGAAAAGTCCTCTTATTGCAGCGCATTGCAGCCCACTCCTAAATGGCAATGTCAGTCAGGGGGTAATTTTTGAAAATTCCTCCCTTTGCAGCCCATTGCAGCCGACTCTTACATGGTAATTTCAGTCAGGGGGTAATTCCTGAAAAGTCCTCCCATTGCAGCCGATTGCAGCCCACATTTACATGGCAATTTCAGTCAGAGGGCTTATTCCTGAAAAGGCCTCTCATTGCAGCCCATTGCAGCCCACTCTTGCATGGCAATTTTAGTCAGGGGGGTGGGGGGTATTTACTGAAAAGTCCTCCCATTGCAGCCCATTGCAGCCCACTCTTACATGGCAATTTCTGTCAGGTGCTAATTCCTCAGAAGTCCTCCCATTGCAGCCCATTGCAGCCCACTCTTACATGACAATTTTAGTCAGGGGGGGGTAATTCCTGAATAGTCCTCCCATTGCAGCCCATTGCAGCCCATTGCAGCCCACTCTTACATGGCAATTTCAGTCAGAGGGGGCGGGGTAATTCCTGAAAAGTCCTCCCTTTGCAGCCCATTGGTGGTAATTCCTGAAAAGTCGTCCCATTGCAGCCCATTGCAGCCCATTGCAGCCCACTCTTACATGGCAATTTTAGTCAGGTGGGGTAATTCCTGAAAAGTCCTCCCTTTGCAGCCCATTGGTGGTAATTCCTGAAAAGTCCTCCCACTGCAGCCCATTCCAGCCCACTCCTACATGGCATTTTCAGTCAAGGGGCAAGTTCTGAAAAGTCCCCCCTTTGCAATTCATTGCAGCCCACTCGTACATGGTAATTTCAGGGTGATTTCTGAAAAGTCCTCTCATTGCAGCGCATTGCAGCCCACTCCTACGTGGCAATGTCATTCGGGGGGTTATTCCTGAAAATTCCTCCCTTTGCAGCCCATTGCAGCCCACTCTTACATGGCAATTTCAGTCAGGGGGTAATTCCTGAAAAGTCCTCCCATTGCAGCCCATTGCCGGCCACTCTTACATTGCAATTTCTGTCAGGTGCTAATTCCTCAGAAGTCCTCTCATTGCAGACCATTGCAGCCCACTCTTACATGGCAATTTCAGTCAGTGGGGGTAATTCCTGAAAAGTCCTCCCATTGCAGCCGATTGCTGCCCACATTTACATGGCAATTTCAGTCAGAGGGTTTTTTCCTGAAAAGGCCTCTCATTGCAGCCCATTGCAGCCCACTCTTGCATGGCAATTTTAGTCAGGGGGGGGGGGTATTTACTGAAAGGTCCTCCCTTTGCAGCCCATTGCAGCCCACTCTTACATGGCAATTTCTGTCAGGTGCTAATTCCTCAGAAGTCCTCTCATTGCAGCCCATTGCAGCCCACTCTTACATGACAATTTCAGTCAGTGGGGGTAGTTCCTGAAAAGTCCTCCCATTGCAGCCCATTTCAGCCCAGTCTTACATGGCAATTTTAGTCAGGGGTGGGGGGGGGGGGTAATTCCTGAAAAGTCCTCCCATTGCAGCCCATTGCAGCCCACTCTTACATGGCAATTTCAGTCAGAGGGTAATTCCTGAAAAGTCCTCCCTTTGCAGCCCATTGGTGGTAATTCCTGAAAAGTCCTCCCACTGCAGCACATTGCAGCCCACTCTTACATGGCAATTTCTGTCAGGAGGGTAATTCCTCAAAAGTCCTCCCATTGCAGCCCATTGCAGCCCACTCTTATCTTGCAATTTTAGTCAGGAGGGTAATTCCTGAAAAGTCCTCTCATTGCAGCCCACTCTTGCATGGCAATTTCAGTCAAGTTGGGTAATTCCTGAAAATCCTCCCATTGCAGCCCATAGCAGCCCTCTCTTACATGGCAATTTCAGTCAGGGGGTTATTCCTGAAAAGGCCTCTCATTGCAGCCCATTGCAGCCCACTCTTACATGGCAATTTCAGTCAGTGGGGGTAGATCCTGAAAAGTCCTCCCATTGCAGCCCATTGCAGCCCACTCTTACATGGCAATTTTAGTCAGTGGGGGTAATTCCTGAAAAGTCCTCCCATTGCGGCGCATTGCAGCCCACTCTTACATGGCAATTTCAGTCAGGGGGTAATTCCTGAAAAGTCCTCCCGTTGCTGCCCATTGTTGGTAATTCCTGAAAAGTCCTCCCACTGCAGCCCATTGCAGCCCACTCTTACATGGCAATTTCAGTCGGGGGAAAATTTCTGAAAATTCCTCCCTTTGCAATCAATTGCAGCCCACTCTTACATGGCAATTTCAGTCAGGGGGTAATTTCTGAAAAGTCCTCTCATTGCAGCGCATTGCAGCCCACTCCTAAATGGCAATGTCAGTCAGGGGGTAATTCCTGAAAATTCCTCCCTTTGCAGCCCATTGCAGCCGACTCTTACATGGCAATTTCAGTCAGGGGGTAATTCCTGAAAAGTCCTCCCATTGCAGCCGATTGCAGCCCACATTTACATGGCAATTTAAGTCAGAGGGTTTATTCCTGAAAAGGCCTCTCATTGCAGCCCATTGCAGCCCACTCTTGCATGGCAATTTTAGTCAGGGGGGTGGGGGGTTTTTACTGAAAAGTCCTCCCATTGCAGTCCATTGCAGCCCACTCTTACTTGGCAATTTCTGTCAGGTGCTAATTCCTCAGAAGTCCTCCCATTGCAGCCCATTGCAGCCCACTCTTACATGACAATTTTAGTCAGGGGGGGGGGGGGTAATTCCTGAATAGTCCTCCCATTGCAGCCCATTGCAGCCCATTGCAGCCCACTCTTACATGGCAATTTCAGTCAGAGGGGGCGGGGTAATTCCTGAAAAGTCCTCCCTTTGCAGCCCATTGGTGGTAATTCCTGAAAAGTCGTCCCATTGCAGCCCATTGCAGCCCATTGCAGCCCACTCTTACATGGCAATTTTAGTCAGATGGGGTAATTCCTGAAAAGTCCTCCCTTTGCAGACCATTGGTGGTAATTCCTGAAAAGTCCTCCCACTGCAGCCCATTCCAGCCCACTCCTACATGGCAATTTCAGTCAAGTGGCAAGTTCTGAAAAGTCCTCCCTTTGCAATTCATTGCAGCCCACTCGTACATGGTAATTTCAGTCAGGGGGTAATTTCTGAAAAGTCCTCCCATTTCAGCGCATTGCGGCCCACTCTTACATGGCAATTTCAGTCAGGGGGTAATTTCTGAAAAGTCATCCCATTGCAGCGCATCGCAGCCCCCTCTTACATGGCAATTTCAGTCAGGGGTGGTAATTCCTGAAAAGTCCTCCCATTGCAGCCCATTGCAGCCCACTCTTACATGACAATTTCAGTCAGGGGGTAATTTCTGAAAAGTCCTCTCATTGCAGCGCATTGCAGCCCACTCCTACATGGAAATTTCAGTCAAGAGGGGTAACTCCTGAAAAATCCTCCCATTGCAGCCCATTGTAGCCCACTCTTACATGGCAATTTCTTTCAGGGGTGGTAATTCCTGAAAGTCCTCCCTTTGCAGCGCAATGAAGCCCACTCTTACATGGCAATTTCAGTCAGGGGGTAATTTCTGAAAAGTCATCCCATTGCAGCGCATCGCAGCCCCCTCTTACATGGCAATTTCAGTCAGGGGTGGTAATTCCTGAAAAGTCCTCCCATTGCAGCCCATTGCAGCCCACTCTTACATGACAATTTCAGTCAGGGGGTAATTTCTGAAAAGTCCTCTCATTGCAGCGCATTGCAGCCCACTCCTACATGGAAATTTCAGTCAAGAGGGGTAACTCCTGAAAAATCCTCCCATTGCAGCCCATTGTAGCCCACTCTTACATGGCAATTTCTTTCAGGGGTGGTAATTCCTGAAAGTCCTCCCTTTGCAGCGCAATGAAGCCCACTCTTACATGGCAATTTCAGTCAGGGGGTAATTTCTGAAAAGTCATCCCATTGCAGCGCATCGCAGCCCCCTCTTACATGGCAATTTCATTCAGGGGTGGTAATTCCTGAAAAGTCCTCCCATTGCCACCCATTGCAGCCCACTCTTACATGGCAATTTCAGTCAGGGGGGGGGGAATTCCTGAAAAGTCCTCCCATTCCAGCCCATTGCAGCCCACTCTTACATGGCAATTTCTGTCAGGAGGGTAATCCCTGAAAAGTCCTCCGATTGCAGACCATTGCAGACCACTCTTACATGGCAATTTCAGTCAAGAGGGGTAATTTCTGAAAAGTCCTCCCATTGCAGCCCATTGCAGCCCACTCTTAAATGGCAATTTCAGTCAGAAGGGGCGGGGTAATTCCTGAAAAGTCCTCCCTTTGCAGCCCATTGGTGGTAATTCCTGAAAAGTCGTCCCATTGCAGCCCATTGCAGCCCATTGCAGCCCACTCTTACATGGCAATTTTAGTCAGGTGGGGTAAATCCTGAAAAGTCCTCCCTTTGCAGCCCATTGGGGGTAATTCCTGAAAAGTCCTCCCACTGCAGCCCATTCCAGCCCACTCCTACATGGCAATTTCAGTCAAGGGGCAAGTTCTGAAAAGTCCTCCCTTTGCAATTCATTGCAGCCCACTCGTACATGGTAATTTCAGTCAGGGGGTAATTTCTGAAAAGTCCTCCCATTTCAGCGCATTGCAGCCCAGACTTACATGGCAATTTCTTTCAGGGGTGGTATTTCCTGAAAGTCCTCCCTTTGCAGCGCAATGAAGCCCACTCTTACATGGCAATTTCAGTCAGGGTTGGTAATTCCTGAAAAGTCCTCCCATTGCAGCCCATTGCAGCCCACTCTTACATGACAATTTCAGTCAGGGGGTAATTTCTGACAAGTCCTCTCATTGCAGCGCATTGCAGCCCACTCTTACATGGAAATTTCAGTCAAGAGGCGTAATTCCTGAAAAATCCTCCCATTGCAGCCCATTGCAGCCCACTCTTACATGGCAATTTCAGTCAGGGGTGGTAATTCCTGAAAAGTCCTCCCATTGCCGCCCATTGCAGCCCACTCTTACATGGCAATTTCAGTCAGGGGGGGGGGAATTCCTGAAAAGTCCTCCCATTCCAGCCCATTGCAGCCCACTCTTACATGGCAATTTCTGTCAGGAGGGTAATCCATGAAAAGTCCTCCGATTGCAGACCATTGCAGACCACTCTTACATGGCAATTTCAGTCAAGAGGGGTAATTCCTGAAAAGTCCTCCCATTGCAGCCCATTGCAGCCCACTCTTACATGGCAATTTCAGTCAGGGGGTTATTCCTGAAAAGGCCTCTCATTGCAGCCCATTGCAGCTCACTCTTACGTGGCAATTTAAGTCAGGGGGGGTGTAATTCCTGAAAAGTCCTCCCATTGCAGCCCATTTCAGCCCACTCTTACATGGCAATTTTAGTGAGGGGGGTAATTCCTGAAAAGTCCTCCCATTGCAGCCCATTGCAGCCCACTCTTATATGGCAATTTCAGTCAGGGGGTAATTCTCGAAAAGTCCTCCCTTTGCAGCCCATTGGTGGTAATTCCTGCAAAGTCCTCCCTATGCAGCCCATTGCAGCCCACTCCTACATAGCAATTTCAGTCAAGGGGTAATTTTTGAAAAGTCCTCCCATCGCAGCGCATTGAAGCCCACACATACATGGCAATTTCTTTCAGGGGTGGTAATTCCTGAAAGTCCTCCCTTTGCGGCCCATTGCAGCCCACTCTTATATGGCAATTTCAGTCAGGGGGTAATTCCTGAAAAGTTATCCCTTTGCTGCCCATTGCAGCCCACTCTTACATGGCAATTTCAGTCAGGGGTTAATTCCTGAAAAGTCCTCCCTTTGCAGCCCGTGGGTGGTAATTCCTGGAAAGTCCTCCCTTTGCAATTCATTGCAGCCCACTCTTACATAGCAATTTCAGTCAGGGGGTAATTTCTGGAAAGTCCTCTCATTGCAGCGCATTGCAGCCCACTCCTACATTGCAATTTCAGTCAGGGGGTTATTTCCTGAAAATTCCTCCCATTGCAGACCATTGCAGCCCACTTTTACATGGCAATTTCAGTCAAGAGGGGTAGTTCCTGAAAAGTCCTCCCTTTGCAGCCCGTGGGTGGTAATTCCTGGAAAGTCCTCCCTTTGCAATTCATTGCAGCCCACTCTTACATAGCAATTTCAGTCAGGGGGTAATTTCTGGAAAGTCCTCTCATTGCAGCGCATTGCAGCCCACTCCTACATGACAATTTCAGTCAGGGGGTTAAATCTTAAAAATTCCCCCCATTGCAGACCATTGCAGCCCACTCTTACATGGCAATTTCAGTCAAGAGGGGTAATTATTGGAAAGTCCTCCCATTGCAGCCCATTGCATCCCACTCTTACATGGCAATTTCAGTCAGGGGTGGTAATTCCTGAAAAGTCCTCCCATTGCAGCCCATGGCAGCCCACTCTTACATGGCAATTTCAGTCAGGGGGGGTATTTCCTGAAAAGTCCTCCCATTGCAGACCATTGCAGCCCACTCATACATGGCAATTTCAGTCAAGAGGGCTAATTCCTGAAAAGTTCTCCCATTGCAGCCCATTGCAGCCCACACATACATGGTAATTTCTTTCAGGGGTGGTAATTCCTGAAAGTCCTCCCTTTGCGGCCCATTGCAGCCCACTCTTACATGGCAATTTCAGTCAGGGGGTAATTCCTGAAAAGTCATCCCTTTGCAGCCCATTGCATCCCACTCTTACATGGCAATTTCAGTCAGGGGTTAATTCCTGAAAAGTCCTCCCTTTGCAGCCCGTGGGTGGTAATTCCTGGAAAGTCCTCCCTTTGCAATTCATTGCAGCCCACTTGTATATGGCAATTTCAGTCAGGGGGTAGTTTCTGAAAAGTCATCCCATTGCAGCGCATTGCAGCCCCCTCTTACATGGCAATTTCAGTCAGGGGTGGTAATTCCTGAAAAGTCCTCCCATTGCAGCCCATTGCAGCCCACTCTTACATGGCAATTTCAGTCAGGGGTTAATTTCTGAAAAGTCCTCTCATTGCAGCGCATTGCAGCCCACTCCTACATGGCAATTTCAGTCAGGAGGTTAATTCCTAAAAATTCCTCCCATTGCAGACCATTGCAGCCCACTCTTACATGGCAATTTCAGTCAAGAGGGGTAATTATTGAAAAGTCCTCCCATTGCAGCCCATTGCAGCCCACTCTTACATGGCAATTTCAGTCAGGGGTGGTAATTCCTGAAAAGTCCTCCCATTGCAGCCCATGGCAGCCCACTCTTACATGGCAATTTCAGTCAGGGGGGGGGGTAATTCCTGAAAAGTCCTCCCATTGCAGCCCATTGCAGCCCACTCTTACATGGCAATTTTAGTCAGGAGGGTAATCCCTGAAAAGTCCTCCCATTGCAGACCATTGCAGCCCACTCTTACATGGCAATTTCAGTCAAGAGGGCTAATTCCTGAAAAGTCCTCCCATTGCAGCCCATTGCAGCCCACTCTTACATTGCAATTTCAGTCAGGGGGTTATTCCTGAAAAGGCCTCTCATTGCAGCCCATTGCAGCCCACTCTTACATGGCAATTTAAGTCAGGGGGGTAATTCCTGAAAAGTCCTCCCATTGCAGCCCATTGCAGCCCACTCTTACATGACAATTTTAGTCAGGGGGGTAATTCCTGAAAAGTCCTCCCATTGCAGCCCATTGCAGCCCATTGCAGCCCACTCTTATATGGCAATTTCAGTCAGAGGGTAATTCCTGAAAAGTCCTCCCCTTGCAGCCCATTGGTGGTAATTCCTGAAAAGTCCTCCCACTGCAGCCCATTGCAGTCCACTCTTACATGGCAATTTCAGTCAAGGGGTAATTTCTGAAAAGTCCTCCCATCGCAGCGCATTGCAGCCCACACATACATGGCCCGAAAGTCCTCCCTTTGCGGCCCATTGCAGCCCACTCTTACATGGCGATTTCAGTCAGGGAGTAATTCCTGAAAAGTCCTCCCTTTGCAGCCCATTGCAGCCCACTCTTACATGGCAATTTCAGTCAGGGGTGGTAATTCCTGAAAAGTCCTCCCATTGCAGCCCATGGCAGCCCACTCTTACATGGCAATTTCAGTCAGGGGGGGGGGTAATTCCTGAAAAGTCCTCCCATTGCAGCCCATTGCAGCCCACTCTTACATGGCAATTTTAGTCAGGAGGGTAATCCCTGAAAAGTCCTCCCATTGCAGACCATTGCAGCCCACTCTTACATGGCAATTTCAGTCAAGAGGGCTAATTCCTGAAAAGTCCTCCCATTGCAGCCCATTGCAGCCCACTCTTACATTGCAATTTCAGTCAGGGGGTTATTCCTGAAAAGGCCTCTCATTGCAGCCCATTGCAGCCCACTCTTACATGGCAATTTAAGTCAGGGGGGTAATTCCTGAAAAGTCCTCCCATTGCAGCCCATTGCAGCCCACTCTTACATGACAATTTTAGTCAGGGGGGTAATTCCTGAAAAGTCCTCCCATTGCAGCCCATTGCAGCCCATTGCAGCCCACTCTTATATGGCAATTTCAGTCAGAGGGTAATTCCTGAAAAGTCCTCCCCTTGCAGCCCATTGGTGGTAATTCCTGAAAAGTCCTCCCACTGCAGCCCATTGCAGTCCACTCTTACATGGCAATTTCAGTCAAGGGGTAATTTCTGAAAAGTCCTCCCATCGCAGCGCATTGCAGCCCACACATACATGGCCCGAAAGTCCTCCCTTTGCGGCCCATTGCAGCCCACTCTTACATGGCGATTTCAGTCAGGGAGTAATTCCTGAAAAGTCCTCCCTTTGCAGCCCATTGCAGCCCACTCTTACATGGCAATTTCAGTCAGGGGGTAATTCCTGAAAAGTCCTCCCTTTGCAGCCCGTGGGTGGTAATTCCTGAAAAGTCCTCCCACTGCAGCCCATTGCAGCCCACTCTTACATGGCAATTTCAGTCAAAGGGTAATTTCTGAAAAGTCCTCCCATCGCAGCGCATTGCAGCCCACACATACATGGCAATTTCTTTCAGGGGTGGTAATTCCTGAAGGTCCTCCCTTTGCAGCCAATTGCAGCCCAATCTTACATGGCAATTTCCGTGAGGGGGGTAATTTCTGAAAAGTCATCCCATTGCAGCTTATTGCAGCCCCCTATTACATGGCAATTTCAGTCAGGGGTGGTAATTCCTGAAAAGTCCTCCCATTGCAGCCCATTGCAGCCCACTCTTACATGGCAATTTCAGTCAGGGGGTAATTTCTGAAAAGTCCTCTCATTGCAGCCCATTGCAGCCCACTCTTACATGACAATTTTAGTCAGGGGGGTAATTCCTGAAAAGTTCTCCCATTGCAGCCCATTGCAGCCCACTCTTATATGGCAATTTCAGTCAGAGGGTATTTCCTGAAAAGTCCTCCCCTTGCAGCCCATTGGTGGTAATTCCTGAAAAGTCCTCCCACTACAGCCCATTGCAGCCCACACATACATGGCAATTTCTTTCAGGGGTGGTAATTCCCGAAAGTCCTCCCTTTGCGGCCCATTGCAGCCCACTCTTACATGGCGATTTCAGTCAGGGGGTAATTCCTGAAAAGTCCTCCCTTTGCAGCCCATTGCAGCCCACTCTTACATGGCAATTTCAGTCAGGGGGTTATTCCTGAAAAGTCCTCCCTTTGCAGCTCGTGGGTGGTAATTCCTGAAAAATCCTCCCAATGCAGCCCATTGCAGCCCACTCTTACATAGCAATTTCAGTCAAGGGGTAATTTCTGAAAAGTCCTCCCATCGCAGCGCATTGCAACCCACACATTCATAGCAATTTCTTTCAGGGGTGGTAATTCCTGAAAGTCCTCCCTTTGCGGCCCATTGCAGCCCACTCTTACATGGCAATTTCAGTCAAGGGGTAATTTCTGAAAAGTCCTCCCATCGCAGCGCATTGCAGCCCACACATACATGGCAATTTCTTTCAGGGGTGGTAATTCCCGAAAGTCCTCCCTTTGCGGCCCATTGCAGCCCACTCTTACATGGCGATTTCAGTCAGGGGGTAATTCCTGAAAAGTCCTCCCTTTGCAGCCCATTGCAGCCCACTCTTACATGGCAATTTCAGTCAGGGGGTTATTCCTGAAAAGTCCTCCCTTTGCAGCTCGTGGGTGGTAATTCCTGAAAAATCCTCCCAATGCAGCCCATTGCAGCCCACTCTTACATAGCAATTTCAGTCAAGGGGTAATTTCTGAAAAGTCCTCCCATCGCAGCGCATTGCAACCCACACATTCATAGCAATTTCTTTCAGGGGTGGTAATTCCTGAAAGTCCTCCCTTTGCGGCCCATTGCAGCCCACTCTTACATGGCGATTTCAGTCAGGGGATAATTCCTGAAAAGTCCTCCCATTGCAGCCCATTGCAGCCCATTGCAGCCCACTCTTATATGGCAATTTCAGTCAGAGGGTAATTCCTGAAAAGTCCTCCCCTTGCAGCCCATTGGTGGTAATTCCTGAAAAGTCCTCCCACTGCAGCCCATTGCAGCCCACTCTTACATGGCAATTTCAGTCGAGGGGTAATTTCTGAAAAGTCCTCCCATCGCAGCGCATTGCAGCCGACACATACATGGCAATTTCTTTCAGGGGTGGTAATTCCCGAAAGTCCTCCCTTTGCGGCCCATTGCAGCCCACTCTTACATTGCGATTTCAGTCAGGGGGTAATTCCTGAAAAGTCCTCCCTTTGCAGCCCATTGCAGCCCACTCTTACATGGCAATTTCAGTCAGGGGGTAATTCCTGAAAAGTCCTCCCTTTGCAGCTCGTGGGTGGTAATTCCTGAAAAATCCTCCCACTGCAGCCCATTGCAGCCCACTCTTACATGGCAATTTCAGTCAAGGGGTAATTTCTGAAAAGTCCTCCCATCGCAGCGCATTGCAACCCACACATTCATAGCAATTTCTTTCAGGGTTGGTAATTCCTGAAAGTCCTCCCTTTGCGGCCCATTGCAGCCCACTCTTACATGGCGATTTCAGTCAGGGGGTAATTCCTGAAAAGTCCTCCCTTTGCAGCCCATTGCAGCCCACTCTTACGTGGCAATTTCAGTCAGGGGGTAATTCCTGAAAAGTCCTCCCTTTGCAGCTCGTGGGTGGTAAGTCCTGAAAAATCCTCCCACTGCAGGCCATTGCAGCCCACTCTTACATGGCAATTTCCGTCAGGGGGTAATTTTTGAAAAGTCATCCCATTGCAGCGCATTGCGGCCCCCTATTACATGGCAATTTCAGTCTGGGGTGGTAATTCCTGAAAAGTCCTCCCATTGCAGCCCATTGCAGCCCACTCTTACATGACAATTTCAGTCAGGGGGTAATTTCTGAAAAGTCCTCTCATTGCAGCGCTTTGCAGCCCACTCCTACATTGCAATTTCAGTCAGGGGTGGTAATTCCTGAAAAGTCCTCCCATTGCAGCCCATTGCAGCCCACTCTTACATGACAATTTCAGTCAGGGGGTAATTCCTGAAAAGTCTTCCCTTTGCAGCCCATTGCAGCCCACTTTTACATGGCAATTTCAGTCAGGGGGTTATTCCTGAAAAGTCCTCCCATTGCAGCCTATTGCAGCCCACTCTTGCATGGCAATTTTAGTCAGGGGGGGGGGGTAATTCCTGAAAAGTCCTCCCATTGCAGCCATTGCAGCCCACTCTTACATGGCAATTTCAGTCAGAGGGTAATTCCTGAAAAGTCCTCCCACTGCAGCCCATTGCAGTCCACTCTTACATGGCAATTTCAGTCAAGGGGTAATTTCTGAAAAGTCCTCCCATCGCAGCCCATTGCAGCCCACTCTTACATGGCAATTTCAGTCAAGGGGTAATTTCTGAAAATTCCTCCCATCGCAGCCCATTGCAGCCCACTCTTACATGGCAATTTCAGTCAGGGGGTAATTCCTGAAAATTCCTCCCTTTGCAGTCCATTGCAGCCCACTCTTACATGGCAATTTCAGTCAGGGGGTAATTCCTGAAAAGTCCTCCCTTTGCAGCCCGTGGGTGGTAATTCCTGAAAAGTCCTCTCTTTGCAATTGATTGCAGCCCACTTGTACATGGCAATTTCAGTCAGGGGGTAATTCCTGAAAAGTCCTCCCTTTGCAGCCCAATGCAACCCACTCTTACATGGCAATTTCCGTCAGGGGGTAATTTGTGAAAAGTCATCCCATTGCAGCGCATTGCAGCCCCCTTTTACATGGCAATTTTAGTCAGGGGTGGTAATTCCTGAAAATTCCTCCCATTGCAGCCCAATGCAGCCCACTCTTACATGCCAATTTCAGTCAGGGGGTAATTTCTGAAAAGTCCTCTCATTGCAGCGCATTGCAGCCCACTCCTACATGGCAATTTCAGTCAGGGGTTAATTCCTGAAAAGTCTTCCCTTTGCAGCCCATTGCAGCCCACTCTTACATGGCAATTTCAGTCAAGAGGGGTAATTCCTGAAAAGTCCTCCCATTGCAGCCCATTGCAGCCCACTCTTACGTGGCAACTTCTGTCAGGGGGTAATTCCTCAAAAGTCCTCCCATTGCAGCCCATTGCAGCCCACTCTTACATGGCAGTTTCAGTCAGGGGGGGGGTAATTCCTGAAAAGTCCTCCCATTGCAGCCATTGCAGCCCACTCTTACATGGCAATTTCAGTCAGAGGGTAATTCCTGAAAAGTCCTCCCACTGCAGCCCATTGCAGTCCACTCTTACATGGCAATTTCAGTCAAGGGGTAATTTCTGAAAAGTCCTCCCATCGCAGCCCATTGCAGCCCACTCTTACATGGCAATTTCAGTCAAGGGGTAATTTCTGAAAATTCCTCCCATCGCAGCCCATTGCAGCCCACTCTTACATGGCAATTTCAGTCAGGGGGTAATTCCTGAAAATTCCTCCCTTTGCAGTCCATTGCAGCCCACTCTTACATGGCAATTTCAGTCAGGGGGTAATTCCTGAAAAGTCCTCCCTTTGCAGCCCGTGGGTGGTAATTCCTGAAAAGTCCTCTCTTTGCAATTGATTGCAGCCCACTTGTACATGGCAATTTCAGTCAGCGGGTAATTCCTGAAAAGTCCTCCCTTTGCAGCCCAATGCAACCCACTCTTACATGGCAATTTCCGTCAGGGGGTAATTTGTGAAAAGTCATCCCATTGCAGCGCATTGCAGCCCCCTTTTACATGGCAATTTTAGTCAGGGGTGGTAATTCCTGAAAATTCCTCCCATTGCAGCCCAATGCAGCCCACTCTTACATGCCAATTTCAGTCAGGGGGTAATTTCTGAAAAGTCCTCTCATTGCAGCGCATTGCAGCCCACTCCTACATGGCAATTTCAGTCAGGGGTTAATTCCTGAAAAGTCTTCCCTTTGCAGCCCATTGCAGCCCACTCTTACATGGCAATTTCAGTCAAGAGGGGTAATTCCTGAAAAGTCCTCCCATTGCAGCCCATTGCAGCCCACTCTTACGTGGCAACTTCTGTCAGGGGGTAATTCCTCAAAAGTCCTCCCATTGCAGCCCATTGCAGCCCACTCTTACATGGCAGTTTCAGTCAGGGGGGGGGGGTAATTCCTGAAAAGTCCTCCCATTGCAGCCCATTGCAGCCCACTCTTACATGGCAATTTCAGTCAAAGGTTAATTCCTGAGAAGTCCTCCCACTGCAGCCCATTGCAGTCCACTCTTACATGGCAATTTCAGTCAAGGGGTAATTTCTGAAAAGTCCTCCCATCGCAGCCCATTGCAGCCCACTCTTACATGGCAATTTCAGTCAAGGGGTAATTTCTGAAAAGTCCTCCCATCGCAGCGCATTGCAGCCCACGCATACATGGCAATTTCTTTCAGGGTGGTAATTCCTGAAAATTCTCCCTTTGCGGCCCATCGCAGCCCACTCTTACATGGCAATTTCAGTCAGGGGTAATTCCTGAAAAGTCCTCCCTTTGCAGCCCGTGGGTGGTAATTCCTGAAAAGTCCTCTCTTTGCAATTGATTGCAGCCCACTTGTACTTGGCAATTTCAGTCAGGGGGTAATTTCTGAAAAGTCCTCCCATTTCAGCGCATTGCAGCCCAGACATACATGGCAATTTCTTTCAGGGGTGGTAATTCCGCAAAGTCCTCCCTTTGCGGCCCATTGCAGCCCACTCTTACATGGCAATTTCAGTCAGGGGGTAATTCCTGAAAAGTCCTCCCTTTGCAGCCCAATGCAGCCCACTCTTACATGGCAATTTCCGTCAGGGGGTACTTTCTGAAAAGCCATCCCATTGCAGCGCATTGCAGCCCCCTTTTACATGGCAATTTCAGTCAGGGGTGGTAATTCCTGAAAAGTCCTCCCATTTCAGCCCAATGCAGCCCACTCTTACATGGCAATTTCAGTCAGTGGGTAATTTCTGAAAATTCCTCTCATTGCAGCGCATTGCAGCCCACTCCTACATGGCAATTTCAGTCAGGGGTTAACTCCTGAAAAGTCATCCCTTTGCAGCCCATTGCAGCCCACTCTTACATGGCAATTTCAGTCAAGAGGGGTAATTCCTGAAAAGTCCTCCCATTGCAGCCCATTGCAGCCCACTCTTACATGGCAATTTCAGTCAAGAGGGGTAATTCCTGAAAAGTCCGCTCATTGCAGCCCATTACAGCCCACTCTTACGTGGCAACTTCTGTCAGGGGGGTAATTCCTCAAAAGTCCTCGCATTGCAGCCCATTGCAGCCCACTCTTACATGACAATTTTAGTCAGGAGGATAAATCCTGAAAAGTCCTGCCATTGCAGACCATTGCAGCCCACTCTTACATGGCAATTTCAGTCAAGGGGTAATTTCTGAAAAGTCCTCCCATTGCAGCGCATTGCAGCCCACACATACATGGCAATTTCTTTCAGGGGTGGTAATTCCTGAAAATCCTCCCTTTGCGGCCCATTGCAGCCCACTCTTACATGGCATTTTCAGTCAGGGGGTAATTCCTGAAAAGTCCTCCCTTTGCAGCCCATTGCAGCCCACTCTTACATGGCAATTTCAGTCAGGGGGTAATTCCTGAAAAGTCCTCTCTTTGCAATTGATTGCAGCCCACTTGTACATTGCAATTTCAGTCAGGGGGTAATTTCTGAAAAGTCCTCCCACTTCAGCGCATTGCAGCCCACATATACATGGCAATTTCTTTCAGGGGTGGTAATTCCTGAAAAGTCCTCCCATTGCAGCCCATGGCAGCCCACTCTTACATGGCAATTTCAGTCAGGGGGGGTAATTCCTGAAAAGTCCTCACATTGCAGCCCATTGCAGCCCAATCTTACATGGCAATTTTAGTCAGGAGGGTAATTTCTGAAAATTCCTCCCTTTGCAGCCCAATGCAGCCCACTCTTACATGGCAATCTCCGTCAGGGGGGTAATTTCTGAAAAGTCATCGCATTGCCGCGCATTGCAGCCCCCTTTTACATGGCAATTTCAGTCAAGAGGGGTAATTCCTGAAAAGTCCTCCCAATGCAGCCCATTGCAGCCCACTCTTACATGGCAGTTTCAGTCAGGGGGGGGGTAATTTCTGAAAAGTCCTCCCATTGCAGCCCATTGCAGCCCACTCTTACATGACAATTTTAGTCAGGAGGGTAATTCCTGAAAAGTCCTCCCATTGCAGACAATTGCAGCCCACTCTTACATGGCAATTTCAGTCAAGGGGTAATTTCTTAAAAGTCCTCCCATCGCAGCGCATTGCAGCCCACACATACATGGCAATTTCTTTCAGGGGCGGTAATTCCTGAAAATCCTCCCTTTATGGCCCATTGCAGCCCACTCTTACATGGCAATTTCAGTCAGGGGGTAATTCCTGAAAAGTCCTCCCTTTGCAGCCCGTGGGTGGTAATTCCTGAAAAGTCCTCCCTTTGCAATTGATTGCAGCCCACTTGTACATGGCAATTTCAGTCAGGGGGTAATTTTTGAAAATTCCTCCCATTTCAGCGCATTGCAGCCCACACATACATGGCAATTTCTTCCAGGGGTGGTAATTCCTCAAGGTCCTCCCTTTGCGGCCCATTGCAGCCCACTCTTACATGGCAATTTCAGTCAGGGGGTAATTCCTGAAAAGTCCTCCCTTTGCAGCCCAATGCAGCCCACTCTTACATGGCAATTTCCGTCAGGGGGGTAATTTCTGAAAAGTCATCCCATTGCAGCGCATTGCAGCCCCCTTTTACATGGCAATTTCAGTCAGGGGTGGTAATTCCTGAAAAGTCCTCCCATTGCAGCCCAATGCAGCCCACTCTTACGTGGCAATTTCAGTCAGGGGGTAATTTCTGAAAAGTCCTCTCATTCCAGCGCATTGCAGCCCACTCTTACATGGCAATTTCAGTCAGGGGTGGTAATTCCTGAAAAATCCTCCCATTGCAGCCCACTCTTACATGGCAATTTCAGTCAGGGGTGGTAATTCCTGAAAAATCCTCCCATTGCAGCCTATTGCAGCCCACTCTTACATGGCAATTTCAGTCAGGGGGGGGTGGTAATTCCTGAAAAGTCCTCCCATTGCAGCCCACTCTTACATGGCAATTTTAGTCAGGGGGGGGGGGGTAATTCCTGAAAAGTCCTCCCATTGCAGCCCATTGCAGCCCACTCTTACATGGCAGTTTCTGTCAGGGGGGTAATTGCTCAAAGGTCCTCCCATTGCAGCCCATTGCAGCCCACCCTTACATGGCGATTTTAGTCAGGAGGGTAATTCCTGAAAAGTCCTCCCATTGCAGACCATTGCAGCCCACTCTTACATGGCAATTTCATTCAAGAGGGGTAATTCCTGAAAAGTCCTCCCATTGCAGCCCATTGCAGCCCACTTTTACATGGCAATTTCAGTCAGGGGGCTTATTCCTGAAAAGGCCTGCCATTGCAGCCCATTGCAGCCCACTCTTACATAGCAATTTAAGTCAGGAGGGGGGGGGGGGTAATTCCTGAAAAGTCCTCCCCTTGCAGCCCATTGCAGCCCACTCTTACATGGCAATTTTAGTCAGGGGGTAATTCCTGAAAAGTCCTCCCATTGCAGCCCACTGCAGCCCATTGCAGCCCACTCTTAGATGGCAATTTCAGTCAGGGGGTAATTCCTGAAAAGTCCTCCCTTTGCAATTCATTGCAGCCCACTTGTACATGGCAATCTCAGTCAGGGGGTAATTTCTGAAAAGTCCTCCCATTCCAGCGCATTGCAGCCCACACTTACATGGCATTTTTTTTCAGGGTTGGTAATTCCTGAAAGTCCTCCCTTTGCGGCCCATTGCAGACCAGTCTTACATGGCACTTTCAGTCAGGGGGTAATTCCTGAAAAGTCCTCCCTTTGCAGCCCAATGCAGCCCACTCTTACATGGCAATTTCAGTCAGGGGGTAATTTCTGAAAAGTCATCCCATTGCAGCGCATTGCAGCCCCCTCTTACATGGCAATTTCAGTCAGCGGTGGTAATTCCTGAAAAGTCCTCCTATTGCAGCCCATTGCAGCCCACTCTTAGATGGCAATTTGTGTCAGGGGGGTAATTTCTGAAACGTCCTCTCATTGCAGCGCATTGCAGCCCACTCCTACATGGCAATTTCAGTCAGGGGATAATTCCTGAAAAGACTTCCCTTTGCAGCCCATTGCAGCCCACTCTTACATGGCAATTTTAGTCAGGGGATAATTCCTGAAAAGTCCTCCCTTTGCAGCCCTTTTCAGCCAACTCTTACATGGCAATTCCAGTCAGGGGGGTCTTTTCTGAAAACTCCTCCCATTGCAGCCCACTCTTACATGGCAATTTCAGTCAGGGGTGGTAATTCCTGAAAAGTCCTCCCATTGCAGCCCATGGCAGCCCACTCTTACATGGCAATTTCAGTCAGGGGGGGGGTAATTCCTGAAAAGTCCTCACATTGCAGCCCATTGCAGCCCAATCTTACATGGCAATTTTAGTCAGGAGGGTAATCCCTGAAAAGTCCTCCCATTGCAGACCATTGCAGCCCACTCTTACATGGCAGTTTCTGTCAAGGGGGGTAATTGCTCAAAGGTCCTCCCATTGCAGCCCATTGCAGCCCACCCTTACATGGCGATTTTAGTCAGGAGGGTAATTCCTGAAAAGTCCTCCCATTGCAGACCATTGCAGCCCACTCTTACATGGCAATTCCAGTCAGGGGGGTCTTTTCTGAAAACTCCTCCCATTGCAGCCCACTCTTACATGGCAATTTCAGTCAGGGGTGGTAATTCCTGAAAAGTCCTCCCATTGCAGCCCATGGCAGCCCACTCTTACATGGCAATTTCAGTCAGGGGGGGGGGGGTAATTCCTGAAAAGTCCTCACATTGCAGCCCATTGCAGCCCAATCTTACATGGCAATTTTAGTCAGGAGGGTAATCCCTGAAAAGTCCTCCCATTGCAGACCATTGCAGCCCACTCTTACATGGCAGTTTCTGTCAAGGGGGGTAATTGCTCAAAGGTCCTCCCATTGCAGCCCATTGCAGCCCAACCTTACATGGCGATTTTAGTCAGGAGGGAATTCCTGAAAAGTCCTCCCATTGCAGACCATTGCAGCCCAACCTTACATGGCGATTTTAGTCAGGAGGGTAATTCCTGAAAAGTCCTCCCATTGCAGACCATTGCAGCCCACTCTTACATGGCAATTTCATTCAAGAGGGGTAATTCCTGAAAAGTCCTCCCATTGCAGCCCATTGCAGCCCACTTTTACATGGCAATTTCAGTCAGGGGGCTTATTCCTGAAAAGGCCTGCCATTGCAGCCCATCGCAGCCCACTCTTACATAGCAATTTAAGTCAGGAGGGGGGGGGGTAATTCCTGAAAAGTCCTCCCCTTGCAGCCCATTGCAGCCCACTCTTACATGGCAATTTTAGTCAGGGGGTAATTCCTGAAAAGTCCTCCCATTGCAGCCCACTGCAGCCCATTGCAGCCCACTCTTACATGGCAATTTCAGTCAGGGGGTAATTCCTGAAAAAAAGTCCTCCCACTGCAGCGCATTGCAGCCCACTCCTACATGGCAATTTCAGTCAAGGGACAAGTTCTGAAAAGTCCTCCCTTTGCAATTCATTGCAGCCCACTTGTACATGGCAATCTCAGTCAGGGGGTAATTTCTGAAAAGTCATCCCATTCCAGCGCATTGCAGCCCACACTTACATGGCATTTTTTTTCAGGGTTGGTAATTCCTGAAAGTCCTCCCTTTGCGGCCCATTGCAGACCAGTCTTACATGGCACTTTCAGTCAGGGGGTAATTCCTGAAAAGTCCTCCCTTTGCAGCCCAATGCAGCCCACTCTTACAAGGCAATTTCAGTCAGGGGGTAATTTCTGAAAAGTCATCCCATTGCAGCGCATTGCAGCCCCCTCTTACATGGCAATTTCAGTCAGCGGTGGTAATTCCTGAAAAGTCCTCCTATTGCAGCCCATTGCAGCCCACTCTTAGATGGCAATTTGTGTCAGGGGGTTAATTTCTGAAACGTCCTCTCATTGCAGCGCATTGCAGCCCACTCCTACATGGCAATTTCAGTCAGGGGATAATTCCTGAAAAGACTTCCCTTTGCAGCCCATTGCAGCCCACTCTTACATGGCAATTTAAGTCAGGGGATAATTCCTGAAAAGTCCTCCCTTTGCAGCCCATTGCAGCCAACTCTTACATGGCAATTCCAGTCAGGGGGGTCTTTTCTGAAAACTCCTCCCATTGCAGCCCACTCTTACATGGCAATTTCAGTCAGGGGTGGTAATTCCTGAAAAGTCCTCACATTGCAGCCCATTGCAGCCCAATCTTACATGGCAATTTTAGTCAGGAGGGTAATCCCTGAAAAGTTCTCCCATTGCAGACCATTGCAGCCCACTCTTACGTGGCAATTTCTGTCAGGGGGGTAATTCCTCAAAAGTCCTCCTATTGCAGACCATTTAAGCCCACTCTTACATGGCAATTTCAGTCAAGAGGGGTAATTCCTGAAAAGTCCTCCCAATGCAGCCCATTGCAGTCCACTCCTACATGGCAATATCAGTCAGGGGGGTTATTCCTGAAAAGTCCTCCCATTGCAGACCATTTAAGCCCACTCTTACATGGCAATTTCAATCAAGAGGAGTAATTCCTGAAAAGTCCTCCCAATGCAGCCCATTGCAGCCTACTCTTACGTGGCAATTTCAGTCAGGGGGGTTATTCCTGAAAAGGCCTCTCATTGCAGCCCATTGCAGCCCACTCTTACATGGCAATTTCAGTCGGGGGGGGGGGGGTAATTCCTTAAAAGTCCTCCCATTGCAGCCCATTGCAACCCACTCTTACAAGGCAATTTCAGTCAGGGGGGTTATTCCTGAAAAGTCCTCCCATTGCAGACCATTTAAGCCCACTCTTACATGGCAATTTTAGTCAAGAGGGGTAATTCCCGAAAAGTCCTCCCAATGCAGCCCATTGCAGCCCACTCTTACATGGCAGTTTCAGTCAGGGGGGTTATTCCTGAAAAGGCCTCTCATTGCAGCCCACTCTTACATGGCAATTTCAGTCAGGGGTGGTAATTCCTGAAAAGTCCTCACATTGCAGCCCATTGCAGCCCAATCTTACATGGCAATTTTAGTCAGGAGGGTAATCCCTGAAAAGTTCTCCCATTGCAGACCATTGCAGCCCACTCTTACATGGCAATTTCAGTCAGGGGTGGTAATTCCTGAAAAGTCCTCACATTGCAGCCCATTGCAGCCCAATCTTACATGGCAATTTTAGTCAGGAGGGTAATCCCTGAAAAGTTCTCCCATTGCAGACCATTGCAGCCCACTCTTACGTGGCAATTTCTGTCAGGGGGGTAATTCCTCAAAAGTCCTCCTATTGCAGACCATTTAAGCCCACTCTTACATGGCAATTTCAGTCAAGAGGGTTAATTCCTGAAAAGTCCTCCCAATGCAGCCCATTGCAGTCCACTCCTACATGGCAATATCAGTCAGGGGGGTTATTCCTGAAAAGTCCTCCCATTGCAGACCATTTAAGCCCACTCTTACATGGCAATTTCAATCAAGAGGAGTAATTCCTGAAAAGTCCTCCCAATGCAGCCCATTGCAGCCTACTCTTACGTGGCAATTTCAGTCAGGGGGGTTATTCCTGAAAAGGCCTCTCATTGCAGCCCATTGCAGCCCACTCTTACATGGCAATTTCAGTCGGGGGGGGGGGGGGTAATTCCTTAAAAGTCCTCCCATTGCAGCCCATTGCAACCCACTCTTACAAGGCAATTTCAGTCAGGGGGGTTATTCCTGAAAAGTCCTCCCATTGCAGACCATTTAAGCCCACTCTTACATGGCAATTTTAGTCAAGAGGGGTAATTCCCGAAAAGTCCTCCCAATGCAGCCCATTGCAGCCCACTCTTACATGGCAGTTTCAGTCAGGGGGGTTATTCCTGAAAAGGCCTCTCATTGCAGCCCATTATAGCCCACTCTTACATGGCAATTTCAGTAAGGGGGGGTAATTCCTGAAAAGTCCTCCCATTGCAGCCGATTGCAGCCCACTCTTACATGGCAATTTCTGTCAGGGGTAATTCCTCAAAAGTCCTCCCATTGCAGACCATTTAAGCCCACTCTTACATGGCAATTTCAGTCAAGAGGGGTAATTCCTGAAAAGTCCTCCCAATGCAGCCCATTGCAGCCCACACTTACATGGCAGTTTCAGTCAGGGGGTTATTCCTGAAAAGTCCTCCCATTGCAGACCATTTAAGCCCACTCTTACATAGCAATTTCAGTCAAGAGGGGTAATTCCTGAAAAGTCCTCCCAATGCAGCCCATTGCAGCCCACTCCTACATGGCAATTTCAGTCAGGGGGGTTATTCCTGAAAAGGCCTCTCATTGCAGCCCATTGCAGCCCACTCTTACATTGCAATTTCAGTCAGGGGGGGGGGGGGTAATTCCAGAAAAGTCCTCCCACTGCAGCCCATTGCTGCCCACTCTTACATGGCAATTTCTGTCAGGGGGGAAATTCCTCAAAAGTCCTCCCATTGCAGACCATTTAAGCCCACTCTTACATGGCAATTTCAGTCAAGAGGGGTAATTCCTGAAAAGTCCTCCCAATGCAGCCCATTGCAGCCCACTCTTACATGGCAATTTCAGTCAGGGGGATTATTCCTGAAAAGGCCTCTCATTGCAGCCCATTGCAGCCCACTCTTACATGGCAATTTCAGTCAGGGGGTTAATTCCTGAAAAGTCCTCCCATTGCAGCCCATTGCAGCCCATTCTTACATGGCAATTTCAGTCAGGGGGGGGGGGTAATTCCTGAAAAGTCCTCCCTTTGCAGCCCATTGTTGGTAATTCCTGAAAAGTCTTTCCACTGCAGCCCATTGCAGCTCACTATTACATGGCAATTTCAGTCAGGGGGCAATTTCTGAAATGTCCTCACTTTGCAATCAATTGCAGCCCACTCTTACATGGCAATTTCAGTCAGGGGGTAAATCCTGAAAAGTTCTCCCTTTGCAGCCCATTGTTGGTAATTCCTGAAAAGTCCTTCCACTGAAGCCCATTGCAGCTCACTCTTACATGGCAATTTAAGTCAGGGGCAATTTTTGAAAAGTCCTCCCTTTGCAATCAATTGCAGCCCACTCTTACATGGCAATTTCAGTCAGGGGGTTATTCCTGAAAAGGCCTCTCATTGCAGCCCATTGCAGCCCACTCTTACATGGCAATTTCAGTCAGGGGGGAGGGTAATTCCAGAAAATTCCTCCCACTGCAGCCCATTGCAGCCCACTCTTACATGGCAATTTCTGTCAGGGGGGTAATTCCTCAAAAGTCCTCCATTGCAGACCATTTAAGCCCACTCTTACATGGCAATTTCAGTCAAGAGGGGTAATTCCTGAAAAGTCCTCCCAATGCAGCCCATTGCAGCCCACTCTTACATGGCAATTTCAGTCAGGGGGGGTAATTCCAGAAAAGTCCTCCCACTGCAGCCCATTGCAGCCCACTCTTACATGGCAATTTCTGTCAGGGGGGTAATTCCTCAAAAGTCCTCCCATTGCAGACCATCTAAGCCCACTCTTACATGGCAATTTCAGTCAAGAGGGGTAATTCCTGAAAAGTCCTCCCAATGCAGCCCATTGCAGCCCACTCTTACATGGCAATTTCAGTCAGGGGGATTATTCCTGAAAAGGCCTCTCATTGCAGCCCATTGCAGCCCACTCTTACATGGCAATTTCAGTCAGGGGGTTAATTCCTGAAAAGTCCTCCCATTGCAGCCCATTGCAGCCCATTCTTACATGGCAATTTCAGTCAGGGGGGGGGAGTAATTCCTGAAAAGTCCTCCCTTTGCAGCCCATTGTTGGTAATTCCTGAAAAGTCTTTCCACTGCAGCCCATTGCAGCTCACTCTTACATGGCAATTTCAGTCAGGGGGCAATTTCTGAAAAGTCCTCACTTTGCAATCAATTGCAGCCCACTCTTACATGGCAATTTCACTCAGGGGGTAATTCCTGAAAAGTTCTCCCTTTGCAGCCCATTGTTGGTAATTCCTGAAAGGTCCTTCCACTGCAGCCCATTGCAGCTCACTCTTACATGGCAATTTAAGTCAGGGGCAATTTTTGAAAAGTCCTCCCTTTGCAATCAATTGCAGCCCACTCTTACATGGCAATTTCAGTCAGGGGTTAATTCCTGAAAAGTTCTCCCTTTGCAGCCCATTGTTGGTAATTCCTGAAAAGTCCTTCCACTGCAGCCCATTGCAGCCCACTCTTACATGTCAATTTCAGTCAGGGGAGTTATTCCTGAAAAGGCCTCTCATTGCAGCCCATTGCAGCCCACTCTTACATGGCAATTTCAGTCAGGGGGTTAATTCCTGAAAAGTCCTCCCATTGCAGCCCATTGCAGCCCATTCTTACATGGCAATTTCAGTCGGGGGGGGGGTTAATTCCTGAAAAGTCCTCCCTTTGCAGCCCATTGTTGGTAATTCCTGAAAAGTCTTTCCACTGCAGCCCATTGCAGCTCACTCTTACATGACAATTTCAGTCAGGGGGCAATTTCTGAAAAGTCCTCACTTTGCAATCAATTGCAGCCCACTCTTACATGGCAATTTCACTCAGGGGGTAATTCCTGAAAAGTTCTCCCTTTGCAGCCCATTGTTGGTAATTCCTGAAAAGTCCTTCCACTGCAGCCCATTGCAGCTCACCCTTACATGGCAATTTAAGTCAGGGGCAATTTTTGAAAAGTCCTCCCTTTGCAATCAATTGCAGCCCACTCTTACATGGCAATTTCAGTCAGGGGGTAATTCCTGAAGAGTTCTCCCTTTGCAGCCCATTGTTGGTAATTCCTGAAAAGTCCTTCCACTGCAGCCCATTGCAGCCCACTCTTACATGGCAATTTCAGTCAGGGGAGTTATTCCTGAAAAGGCCTCTCATTGCAGCCCATTGCAGCCCACTCTTACATGGCAATTTCAGTCAGGGGGTTAATTCCTGAAAAGTCCTCCCATTGCAGCCCATTGCAGCCCATTCTTACATGGCAATTTCAGTCGGGGGGGGGGTTAATTCCTGAAAAGTCCTGCCTTTGCAGCCCATTGTTGGTAATTCCTGAAAAGTCTTTCCACTGCAGCCCATTGCAGCCCACTCTTACATGGCAATTTCAGTCAGTGGGCAATTTCTGAAAAGTCCTCACTTTGCAATCAATTGCAGCCCACTCTTACATGACAATTTCAGTCAGGGGGTAATTCCTGAAAAGTTCTCCCTTTGCAGCCCATTGTTGGTGATTCCTGAAAAGTCCTTCCACTGCAGCCCATTGCAGCTCACTCTTACATGGCAATTTAAGTCAGGGGCAACTTTTGAAAAGTCCTCCCTTTGCAATCAATTGCAGCCCACTCTTACATGGCACTTTCAGTCAGGGTGTAATTTCTGAAAAGTCCTCATATTGCAGCCCATTGCAGCCCACTCTTACATGGCAATTTCAGTCAAGGGGGTAATTCCCGAAAAGTCCTCCCATTGCAGCCGATTGCAGCCCTTTTTTACATGACAATTTCAGTCAGGGGCGGGGGGGGGGGTAATTCCTGAAAAGTCCTCCCACTGCAGCCCATTGCAGCCCACTCTTACATGGCAATTTCTGTCAGGGAGTATTTCCTCAAAAAACCTCCCATTGCAGCCCATTGCAGCCCACTCTTACATGGCAATTTCAGTCAAGGGGCAATTTCTGAAAAGTACTCCCTTTGCAATCAATTGCAGCCCACTCTTACATGGCAATTTCAGTCAGGGGGTAATTCCTAAAAAGTCCTCCCTTTGCAGCCCATTGCTGGTAATTCCTGAAAACTCCTTCCACTGCAGCCCATTGCAGCTCACTCTTACATGGCAATTTCAGTCAAGGGGCAATTTCTGAAAAGTACTCCCTTTGCAATCAATTGCAGCCCACTCTTACATGGCAATTTCAGTCAGGGGGTAATTCCTGAAAAGTTCTCCCTATGCAGCCCATTGTTGGCAATTCCTGAAAAGTCCTTCCACTGCAGCCCATTGCAGCTCACTCTTATATGGCAATTTCAGTCAGGGGCAATTTTTGAAAAGTCCTCCATTTGCAATCAATTGCAGCCCACTCTTATATGGCAATTTCAGTCAGGGTGTAATTTCTGAAAAGTCATCTCATTGCAGCGCATTGCAGCCCACTCCTACATGGCAATTTCAGTCAGTAGGTAATTCCTGAAAAGTCCTCCCTTTGCAGCCCATTGTAGCCCACTCTTACATGGCAATTTCAGTCAGGGGGGTCTTTTCTGAAAAGTCCTCCCATTGCAACCCATTGCAGCCCACTCTTACATGGCAATTTCAGTCAAGGGGGTTAATTCCTGAAATGTCCTCACATTGCAGCCAATTGCTGCCCACTTTTACATGACAATTTCAGTCAGAGGGGTTATTCCTGAAAAGGCCTCTCATTGCTGCCCATTGCAGCCCACTCTTACATGGCAATTTCAGTCAGCGGGGGAATTCCTGAAAAGTCCTCCCATTTTAGCCCATTGCAGCCCACTCTTACATGGAAATTTCTGTCAGGGGGGGGGGGGGGTAATTCCTCAAAAGTCCTCCCTTTGCAGCCCATTGCAGCCCACTCTTACATGGCATTTTTAGTCAGGGGGGTAATTCCTGAAAAATGCTCCCATTGTAGCCCATTGCAGCCCACTCTTTCATGGCAATTCCAGTCAGGGGGTAATTCCTGAAAAGTCCTCCCTTTGCAGCCCATTGGTGGTAATTCCTGAAAAGTCCCCCCACTGCATCCCATTGCAGCCCACTCTTAGATGGCAATTTCAGTCAGGGGGCAATTTATGAAAAGTCCTCCCTTTGCAATCAATTGGAAACCACTCTTACATGGCAGTTTCAGTCAGGGGTAATTTCTGAAAAGTCCTTTCATTGCAGCGCATTGCAGCCAACTCCTACATGCAATTTCAGTCAGGGGTTAATGCCTGAAAGTCCTCCCTTTGCAGCCCATTGCAGCCCACTCTTACATGGCAACTTCAGTCAGGGGGTAATTCATGAAAAGTCCTCCCATTGCAGCCCATTGCAGCCCACTCTTACATTGCAATTTCAGTCAAGGGGGGTAATTCCTGAAAAGTTCTTCCATTGCAGCCGATTGCAGCCCACTTTTACATGGCAATTTCAGTCAGGGTGGTAATTTTTCAAAATCCTCCCATTGCAGCCCACTCTTACATGACAATTTTAGTCAGGGGGATAATTCCTGAAAACTCCTCCATTGCAGCCCATTGCAGCCCACTCTTACAAGGCAATTCCGACAGGGGGGGGTAATTCCTGAAAAGTCCTCCCATTGCAGCCCATTGCAGCCCACTCTTACATGGCAATTTCTGTCAGGGTGGTAATTTCTCAAAATCCTCCCATTGCAGCCCAGCCCATTGCAGCCCACTCTTACATGGCAATTTTAGTCAGGGGATAATTCCTGAAGAGTCCTCCATTGCAGCCCATTGCAGCCCACTCTTACATGGAATTTTCTGTCAGGGGGGGGGGGGGGGTAATTCCTCAAAAGTCCTCCCATTGCAGCATATTGCAGCCCACTCTTTCATGGCATTTTTAGTCAGGGGGGGGGGTAATTCCTGAAAAGTCCTCCCATTGCAGCCCACTCTTACATGGCAATTCCAGTCAGGGGGTAATTCCTGAAAAGTCCTCCCTTTGCAGCCCATTTGCGGTAATTCCTGAAAAGTCCCCCCACTGCAGCCCATTGCAGCCCACTCTTTCATGGCATTTTTAGTCAGGGGGGGGCGGTAATTCCTGAAAAGTCCTCCCATTGCAGCCCACTCTTACATGGCAATTCCAGTCAGGGGGTAATTCCTGAAAAGTCCTCCCTTTGCAGCCCATTGGTGGTAATTCCTGAAAAGTCCTCCCATTGCAGCCCACTCTTACATGGCAATTTCAGTCAGGGGGCAATTTCTGAAAAGTCCTCCCTTTGCAATCAATTGCAGCCCACTCTTACATGGCAATTTCAGTCAGGGGGTAAATTCTGAAAAGTCCTCTCATTGCAGCGCATTGCAGCCCACTCTTACCTGGCAATTTCAGTCAGGGGGTAATTCCTGAAAAGTCCTCCCTTTGCAGCCCATTGCAGCCCAATTTTACATGGCAATTTCAGTCAGAGGATTACTCCTGAAAAGGCCTCTCATTGCAGCCCATTGCAGCCCACTCTTATATGGCAATTTCAGTCAGGGTGTAATTTCTGAAAAGTCATCTCATTGCAGCGCATTGCAGCCCACTCCTACATGGCAATTTCAGTCAGTAGGTAATTCCTGAAAAGTCCTCCCTTTGCAGCCCATTGTAGCCCACTCTTACATGGCAATTTCAGTCAGGGGTGTCTTTTCTGAAAAGTCCTCCCATTGCAACCCATTGCAGCCCACTCTTACATGGCAATTTCAGTCAAGGGGGTTAATTCCTGAAATGTCCTCACATTGCAGCCAATTGCAGCCCACTTTTACATGACAATTTCAGTCAGAGGGGTTATTCCTGAAAAGGCCTCTCATTGCTGCCCATTGCAGCCCACTCTTACATGGCAATTTCAGTCAGCGGGGGAATTCCTGAAAAGTCCTCCCATTTTAGCCCATTGCAGCCCACTCTTACATGGAAATTTCTGTCAGGGGGGGGGGGTAATTCCTCAAAAGTCCTCCCTTTGCAGCCCATTGCAGCCCACTCTTACATGGCATTTTTAGTCAGGGGGGTAATTCCTGAAAAATGCTCCCATTGTAGCCCATTGCAGCCCACTCTTTCATGGCAATTCCAGTCAGGGGGTAATTCCTGAAAAGTCCTCCCTTTGCAGCCCATTGGTGGTAATTCCTGAAAAGTCCCCCCACTGCATCCCATTGCAGCCCACTCTTAGATGGCAATTTCAGTCAGGGGGCAATTTATGAAAAGTCCTCCCTTTGCAATCAATTGGAAACCACTCTTACATGGCAGTTTCAGTCAGGGGTAATTTCTGAAAAGTCCTTTCATTGCAGCGCATTGCAGCCAACTCCTACATGCAATTTCAGTCAGGGGTTAATGCCTGAAAGTCCTCCCTTTGCAGCCCATTGCAGCCCACTCTTACATGGCAACTTCAGTCAGGGGGTAATTCATGAAAAGTCCTCCCATTGCAGCCCATTGCAGCCCACTCTTACATTGCAATTTCAGTCAAGGGGGGTAATTCCTGAAAAGTTCTTCCATTGCAGCCGATTGCAGCCCACTTTTACATGGCAATTTCAGTCAGGGTGGTAATTTTTCAAAATCCTCCCATTGCAGCCCACTCTTACATGGCAATTTTAGTCAGGGGGATAATTCCTGAAAACTCCTCCATTGCAGCCCATTGCAGCCCACTCTTACAAGGCAATTTCAGACAGGGGGGGTAATTCCTGAAAAGTCCTCCCATTGCAGCCCATTGCAGCCCACTCTTACATGGCAATTTCTGTCAGGGTGGTAATTTCTCAAAATCCTCCCATTGCAGCCCAGCCCATTGCAGCCCACTCTTACATGGCAATTTTAGTCAGGGGATAATTCCTGAAAAGTCCTCCATTGCAGCCCATTGCAGCCCACTCTTACATGGAATTTTCTGTCAGGGGGGGTAATTCCTCAAAAGTCCTCCCATTGCAGCATATTGCAGCCCACTCTTTCATGGCATTTTTAGTCAGGGGGGGTAATTCCTGAAAAGTCCTCCCATTGCAGCCCACTCTTACATGGCAATTCCAGTCAGGGGGTAATTCCTGAAAAGTCCTCCCTTTGCAGCCCATTGGTGGTAATTCCTGAAAAGTCCCCCCACTGCAGCCCATTGCAGCCCACTCTTACATGGCAATTTCAGTCAGGGGGCAATTTCTGAAAAGTCCTCCCTTTGCAATCAATTGCAGCCCACTCTTACATGGCAATTTCAGTCAGGGGGTAAATTCTGAAAAGTCCTCTCATTGCAGCGCATTGCAGCCCACTCTTACCTGGCAATTTCAGTCAGGGGGTAATTCCTGAAAAGTCCTCCCTTTGCAGCCCATTGCAGCCCAATTTTACATGGCAATTTCAGTCAGAGGATTACTCCTGAAAAGGCCTCTCATTGCAGCCCATTGCAGCCCACTCTTACATGGCAATTTTAGTCAGGAGGGTAATTCCTGAAAAGTCCTCCCATTGCAGACCATTGCAGCCCCCTCTTACATGGCAATTTCAGTCAAGAGGGTTAATTCCTGAAAAGTCCTTCCATTGCAGCCCATTGCAGCCCACTCTTACCTGGCAATTTCAGTCAGGGGGTAATTCCTGAAAAGTCCTCCCTTTGCAGCCCATTGAGGCCCAATTTTACATGGCAATTTCAGTCAGAGGATTATTCCTGAAAAGGCCTCTCATTGCAGCACATTGCAGCCCACTCTTAAATGGCAATTTCAGTCAGCGGGGGTAATTCTTGAGAAGTCCTCCCATTGCAGCCCACTCTTACATGGCAATTTTAGTCAGGGGGATAATTCCTGAAAAGTCCTCCATTGCAGCCCATTGCAGCCCACTCTTACAAGGCAATTTCAGTCAGGGGGGGGGGGGGGGTAATTCCTGAAAAGTCCTCCCATTGCAGCCCATTGCAGCCCACTCTTACAGGGCAATTTTAGTCGGGGGATAATTCCTGAAAAGTCCTCCATTGCAGCCCATTGCAGCCCATTGCAGCCCACTCTTACATGGAATTTTCTGTCAGGGGGGGGGGAAATTCCTCAAAAGTCCTCCCATTGCAGCATATTGCAGCCCACTCTTACATGGCATTTTTAGTCAGGGGGGGTAATTCCTGAAAAGTCCTCCCATTGCAGCCCACTCTTACATGGCAATTCCAGTCTGGGGGTAATTCCTGGAAAGTCCTCTCTTTGGAGCCCATTGGTGGTAATTCCTGAAAAGTCCCCCCACTGCAGCCCATTGCAGCCCACTCTTACATGGCAATTTCAGTCAGGGGGCAATTTCTGAAAAGTCCTCCATTTGCAATCAATTGCAGCCCACTATTACATGGCAATTTCAGTCAGAGGTAATTTCTGAAAAGTCCTCTCATTGCAGCGCATTGCAGCCCACTCCTACCTGGCAATTTCAGTCAGGGGGTAATTCCTGAAAAGTCCTCCCTTTGCAGCCCATTGCGGCCCACTTTTACATGGCAATTTCAGTCAGAGGGTTATTCCTGAAAAGGCTTCTCATTGCAGCCCATTGCAGCCCACTCTTACATGGCAATTTCAGTCAAAGGGGGGTAATTCCTGAAAAGTCCTCCCATTGCAGCTCATTGCAGCCCACTCTTACATGGCAATTTTAGTCAGGAGGTAATTCCTGCAAAGTCCTCCCATTGCAGACCATTGCAGCCCACTCTAACATGGCAATTTCAGTCCAGAGGGGTAATTCCTGAAAAGTCCTCCCATTGCAGCCCATTGCAGCCCACTCTTACATGGCAATTTCAGTCAGGGGGGGGGGGTAGTTCCTGAAAAGTCCTTCCATTGCAGCCCATTGCAGCCCACTCTTACATGGCAATTTTAGTCAGGTTGGGAGGGTAATTCCTGAAAAGTCCTCCCATTGCACCCCACTGCAGCCCACTCTTACATGGCAATTTCTGTCAGGGGGGTGGGGGGGGGGGGGTAGATCCTCAAAAGTACTCCCATTGCAGCCCACTGCAGCCCACTCATACATGGCAATTTTAGTCAGGGGGGTAATTCCTGAAAAGTCCTTCCATTTCAGACCATTGCATCCCACTCTTATATGGCAATTTCAGTCAAGAGGGGTAATTTCTGAAAATTCCTCCCATTGCAGCTCATTGCAGCCCACTCTTACATGGCAATTTCAGTCAGGGGGGGGTAATTCCTGAAAAGTCCTCTCATTGCAGCTCATTGCAGCCCACTCTTACATGGCAATTTCAGTCAAGAGGGGTAATTTCTGAAAATTCCTCCCATTGCAGCTCATTGCAGCCCACTCTTACATGGCAATTTCAGTCAGGGGGGGGTAATTCCTGAAAAGTCCTCTCATTGCAGCTCATTGCAGCCCACTCTTACATGGCAATTTCAGTCAAGAGGGGTAATTTCTGAAAATTCCTCTCATTGCAGCGCATTGCAGCCCACTCCTACCTGGCAATTTCAGTCAGGGGGTAATTCCTGAAAAGTCCTCCCTTTGCAGCCCATTGCGGCCCACTTTTACATGGCAATTTCAGTCAGAGGGTTATTCCTGAAAAGGCTTCTCATTGCAGCCCATTGCAGCCCACTCTTACATGGCAATTTCAGTCAAAGGGGGGTAATTCCTGAAAAGTCCTCCCATTGCAGCTCATTGCAGCCCACTCTTACATGGCAATTTTAGTCAGGAGGTAATTCCTGCAAAGTCCTCCCATTGCAGACCATTGCAGCCCACTCTAACATGGCAATTTCAGTCAAGAGGGGTAATTCCTGAAAAGTCCTCCCATTGCAGCCCATTGCAGCCCACTCTTACATGGCAATTTCAGTCAGGGGGGGGGGGTAGTTCCTGAAAAGTCCTTCCATTGCAGCCCATTGCAGCCCACTCTTACATGGCAATTTTAGTCAGGTTGGGAGGGTAATTCCTGAAAAGTCCTCCCATTGCACCCCACTGCAGCCCACTCTTACATGGCAATTTCTGTCAGGGGGGTGGGGGGGGGGGGTAGATCCTCAAAAGTACTCCCATTGCAGCCCACTGCAGCCCACTCATACATGGCAATTTTAGTCAGGGGGGTAATTCCTGAAAAGTCCTTCCATTTCAGACCATTGCATCCCACTCTTATATGGCAATTTCAGTCAAGAGGGGTAATTTCTGAAAATTCCTCCCATTGCAGCTCATTGCAGCCCACTCTTACATGACAATTTCAGTCAGGGGGGGGTAATTCCTGAAAAGTCCTCTCATTGCAGCTCATTGCAGCCCACTCTTACATGGCAATTTCAGTCAAGAGGGGTAATTTCTGAAAATTCCTCCCATTGCAGCTCATTGCAGCCCACTCTTACATGGCAATTTCAGTCAGGGGGGGGGGTAATTCCTGAAAAGTCCTCTCATTGCAGCTCATTGCAGCCCACTCTTACATGGCAATTTTAGTCAGGAGGGTAATTCCTGAAAAGTCCTCCCATTGCAGCCCATTGCAGCCCACTCTTACATGGTAATTTCATTCAGGGGGATTATTCCTGAAAAGGCCTCTCATTGCAGCCCATTGCAGCCCACTCTTACATGGCAATTTCAGTCAGGGGGGGGGGTAATTCCTGAAAAGTCCTCTCATTGCAGCTCATTGCAGCCCACTCTTACATGGCAATTTCAGTCAAGAGGGGTAATTTCTGAAAATTCCTCCCATTGCAGCTCATTGCAGCCCACTCTTACATGGCAATTTCAGTCAGGGGGGGGGTAATTCCTGAAAAGTCCTCTCATTGCAGCTCATTGCAGCCCACTCTTACATGGCAATTTTAGTCAGGAGGGTAATTCCTGAAAAGTCCTCCCATTGCAGACCATTGCAGCCCACTCTTACATGGCAATTTCAGTCAAGAGGGTAATTCCTGAAAAGTCCTCCCATTGCAGCCCATTGCGGCCCACTTTTACATGGCAATTTCAGTCAGAGGGTTATTCCTGAAAAGGCCTCTCATTGCAGCCCATTGCAGCCCACTCTTACATGGCAATTTCAGTCAAAGGGGGGTAATTCCTGAAAAGTCCTCCCATTGCAGCTCATTGCAGCCCACTCTTACATGGCAATTTTAGTCAGGAGGTAATTCCTGCAAAGTCCTCCCATTGCAGACCATTGCAGCCCACTCTAAAATGGCAATTTCAGTCAAGAGGGGTAATTCCTGAAAAGTCCTCCCATTGCAGCCCATTGCAGCCCACTCTTACATGGCAATTTCAGTCAGGGGGGGGGGGGTAGTTCCTGAAAAGTCCTTCCATTGCAGCCCATTGCAGCCCACTCTTACATGGCAATTTTAGTCAGGGTGGGAGGGTAATTCCTGAAAAGTCCTCCCATTGCAGCCCACTGCAGCCCACTCTTACATGGCAATTTCTGTCAGGGGGGGGGGGGTAGATCCTCAAAAGTACTCCCATTGCAGCCCATTGCAGCCCACTCATACATGGCAATTTTAGTCAGGGGGGTAATTCCTGAAAAGTCCTTCCATTTCAGACCATTGCATCCCACTCTTATATGGCAATTTCAGTCAAGAGGGGTAATTTCTGAAAATTCCTCCCATTGCAGCTCATTGCAGCCCACTCTTACATGGCAATTTCAGTCAGGGGGGGTAATTCCTGAAAAGTCCTCTCATTGCAGCTCATTGCAGCCCACTCTTACATGGCAATTTCAGTCAAGAGGGGTAATTTCTGAAAATTCCTCCCATTGCAGCTCATTGCAGCCCACTCTTACATGGCAATTTCAGTCAGGGGGGGGGTAATTCCTGAAAAGTCCTCTCATTGCAGCTCATTGCAGCCCACTCTTACATGGCAATTTTAGTCAGGAGGGTAATTCCTGAAAAGTCCTCCCATTGCAGACCATTGCAGCCCACTCTTACATGGCAATTTCAGTCAAGAGGGGTAATTCCTGAAAAGTCCTCCCATTGCAGCCCATTGCAGCCCACTCTTACATGGTAATTTCATTCAGGGGGATTATTCCTGAAAAGGCTTCTCATTGCAGCCCATTGCAGCCCACTCTTAAATGGCAATTTCAGTCAGGGGCGGGGGGGGTGGTAATTGTTGAGAAGTCCTCCCATTGCAGCCGATTGCAGCCAACCCTTACATAGCAATTTCAGTCAGGGGGGTTATTCCTGAAAAGGCCTCTCATTGCAGCCCATTGCAGCCCACTCTTGCATGGCAATTTCAGTCAAGGGGGGGTAATTCCTGAAAAGTCCTCCCATTGCAGCCCATTGCAGCCCACTCTTACATTGCAATTTTAGTCAGGGTGGGAGGGTAATTCCTGAAAAGTCCTCCCATTGGAGCCCATTGCAGCCCACTCTTACATGGCAATTTCTGTCAGGGGGGGTAGATCCTCAAAAGTACTTCCATTGCACCCCGCTCTTACATGGCAATTTTAGTCAGGGGGTAATTCCTGAAAAGTCCTCCCATTGCAGACCATTGCATCCCACTCTTACATGGCAATTTCAGTCAAGAGGGGTAATTTCTGAAAATTCCTCCCATTGCAGCCCATTGCAGCCCACTCTTACATGGCAATTTCAGTCAGGGGGGTTATTCCTGAAAAGGCCTCTCATTGCAGCCCATTGCAGCCCACTCTTACATGGCAATTTCAGTCAGGGGTGGGCGGGGGGTAATTCCTGAAAAGGCCTCTCATTGCAGCCCATTGCAGCCCACACTTACATGGCAATTTTAGTCAGGGGGGGGGGGTAATTCCTGAAAAGTCCTCCCATTGCAGACCATTGCAGCCCACTCTTACATGGCAATTCCAGTCAGGGGGTAATTCCTGAAAAGTCCTCCCTTTGCAGCCCATTGTTGGTAATTCCTGAAAAGTCCTCCCACTGCAGCCCATTGCAGCCCACTCTTACATGGCAATTTCAGTCAAGAGGGTTAATTTCTGAAAATTCCACCCATTGCAGCCCATTACAGCCCACTCTTACATGGCAATTTCAGTCAGGGGGGTTATTCCTGAAAAGGCCTCTCATTGCAGCCCATTGCAGCTCACTCCTACATGGCAATTTCAGGCAGGGGGTAATTCCTGAAAAATCCTCCCTTTGCAGCCCATTGCAGCCCACTCTTACATGGCAATTTCAGTCAGGGGGGTAATTCATGAAGTCCTCCCATTGCAGCTCATTGCAGCCCACTCTTACATTGCAATTTCAGTCAAGGGGGGTAATTCCTGAAAAATCCTCCCATTGCAGCCGATTGCAGCCCATTTTTACATGGGAATTTCAGTCAGAGGGTTTATTCTTGAAAAGGCCTCTCATTGCAGCCCATTGCAGCCCACTCTTATATGGCAATTTCAGTCAGGGGGGGGGGGTAATTCCTGAAAAGTCCTCCCATTGCAGCCCATTGCAGCCCACTCTTACATGGCAATTTTAGTCAGGGGGGGTAATTCCTGAAAAGTCCTCCCATTGCAGCCCATTGCAGCCTACTCTTACATGGCAATTCTAGTCAGGGGGTAATTCCTGAAAGGTCCTCCCTTTGCAGCCCATTGTTGGTAATTCCTGAAAAGTCCTCCCACTGCAGCCCATTGCAGCCCATTCGTACATGGCAATATCAGCCAGGGGGCAATTTCTGAAAAGTCCTCCCTTTGCAATCAATTGCAGCCCACTCTTACATGGCAATTTCAGTCAGGGGGTAATTTCTGAAAAGTCCTCTTATTGCAGAGCATTGCAGCCCACTCCTACATGGCAATTTCAGTCAGGGGGTAATTCCTGAAAAATCCTCCCTTTGCAGCCCATTGCAGCCCACTCTTACATGGCAATTTCAGTCAGGGGGTAATTCATGAAAAGTCCTCCCATTGCAGCCCATTTCAGCCCACTCTTACATTGCAATTTCAGTCAAGGGGGGTAATTTCTGAAAAGTCCTCCCATTGCAGCCGATTGCAGCCCGCTTTTACATGGCAATTTCAGTCAGAGGGGTTATTCCTGAATAGGCCTCTCATTACAGCCCATTGCAGCCCACTCTTACATGGTAATTTCAGTCAGGGGGGGTAGTTCCTGAAAATTCCTCCCATTGCAGCCCATTGCAGCCCACTCTTACATGGCAATTTCTGTCAGGGGGGTAATTCCTCAAAAGTCCTCCCATTGCAGCCCATTGCAGCCCACTCTTACATGGCAATTTTAGTCAGGAAGGTAATTCCTGAAAAGTCCTCCCATTGCAGACCATTGCAGCCCACACTTACATGGCAATTTCAGTCAGGGGGGGGGTTAGTTCCTGAAAAGTCATCCCATTGCAGCCCATTGCAGCCCACTCTTACATGGCAATTTTAGTCAGGAAGGTAATTCCTGAAAAGTCCTCCCATTGCAGACCATTGCAGCCCACTCTTACATTGCAATTTCAGTCAAGGGGGGTAATTCCTGAAAAATCCTCCCATTGCAGCCGATTGCAGCCCATTTTTACATGGGAATTTCAGTCAGAGGGTTTATTCTTGAAAAGGCCTCTCATTGCAGCGCATTGCAGCCCACTCTTATATGGCAATTTCAGTCAGGGGGGGGGGGGGTAATTCCTGAAAAGTCCTCCCATTGCAGCCCATTGCAGCCCACTCTTACATGGCAATTTTAGTCAGGGGGGGTAATTCCTGAAAAGTCCTCCCATTGCAGCCCATTGCAGCCTACTCTTACATGGCAATTCTAGTCAGGGGGTAATTCCTGAAAGGTCCTCCCTTTGCAGCCCATTGTTGGTAATTCCTGAAAAGTCCTCCCACTGCAGCCCATTGCAGCCCATTCTTACATGGCAATATCAGCCAGGGGGCAATTTCTGAAAAGTCCTCCCTTTGCAATCAATTGCAGCCCACTCTTACATGGCAATTTCATTCAGGGGGTAATTTCTGAAAAGTCCTCTTATTGCAGAGCATTGCAGCCCACTCCTACATGGCAATTTCAGTCAGGGGGTAATTCCTGAAAAATCCTCCCTTTGCAGCCCATTGCAGCCCACTCTTACATGGCAATTTCAGTCAGGGGGTAATTCATGAAAAGTCCTCCCATTGCAGCCCATTTCAGACCACTCTTACATTGCAATTTCAGTCAAGGGGGGTAATTTCTGAAAAGTCCTCCCATTGCAGCCGATTGCAGCCCGCTTTTACATGGCAATTTCAGTCAGAGGGGTTATTCCTGAATAGGCCTCTCATTACAGCCCATTGAAGCCCACTCTTACATGGTAATTTCAGTCAGGGGGGGTAGTTCCTGAAAATTCCTCCCACTGCAGCCCATTGCAGCCCACTCTTACATGGCAATTTCTGTCAGGGGGGTAATTCCTCAAAAGTCCTCCCATTGCAGCCCATTGCAGCCCACTCTTACATGGCAATTTTAGTCAGGAAGGTAATTCCTGAAAAGTCCTCCCATTGCAGACCATTGCAGCCCACACTTACATGGCAATTTCAGTCAGGGGGGGTTAGTTCCTGAAAAGTCATCCCATTGCAGCCCATTGCAGCCCACTCTTACATGGCAAATCCAGTCAGGGGGTTATTCCTGAAAAGTCCTCCCTTTGCAGCCCATTGTTGGTAATTCCTGAAAAGTCCTCCCACTGCAGCCCATTGCAGCCCACACTTACATGGCAATTTCAGTCAGGGGGGGTTAATTCCTGAAAAGTCATCCCATTGCAGCCCATTGCAGCCCACTCTTACATTGCAATTTTAGTCAGGGGGTAATTCCTGAAAAGTCCTCCCTTTGCAGCCCATTGTTGGTAATTCCTGAAAAGTCCTCCCACTGCAGCCCATTGCAGCCCACTCCTACATGGCAATTTCAGTCAGGGGGTAATTTCTGAAAAGTCCTCTCATTGCAGCGCATTGAAGCTCACTCCTACATGGCAATTTCAGTCAGGGGGTAATTCTTGAAAGGTCCTCCCTTTGCAGCCCATTGCAGCCCACTCTTACATGGCAATTTCAGTCAGGGGGTTAATTCATGAAGTCCTCCCATTGCAGCTCATTGCAGCCCACTATTACAATGCAATTTCAGTCAAGGGGGAAAATTCCTGAAAAATCCTCCATTTGCAGCCGATTGCAGCCCATTTTTACATGGGAATTTCAGTCAGAGGGTTTATTCCTGAAAAGGCCTCTCATTGCAGCCCATTGCAGCCCACTCTTACATGGCAATTTTAGTCAGGAGGTGTAATTCCTGAAAAGTCCTCCCATTGCAGCCCATTGCAGCCCATTCTTACATGGCAATTCTAGTCAGGGGGTAATTCCTGAAAAGTCCTCCCTTTGCAGCCCATTGTTGGTAATTCCTGAAAAGTCCTCCCATTGCAGCCCATTGCAGCCCACTCTTACATGGCAATTTTAGTCAGGAGGTGTAATTCCTGAAAAGTCCTCCCATTGCAGCCCATTGCAGCCCATTCTTACATGGCAATTCTAGTCAGGGGGTAATTCCTGAAAAGTCCTCCCTTTGCAGCCCATTGTTGGTAATTCCTGAAAAGTCCTCCCACTGCAGCCCATTGCAGCCCACTCTTACATGGCAATATCAGTCAGGGGGCAATTTCTGAAAAGTCCTCCCTTTGCAACCAATTGCAGCCCACTCTTACATGGCAATTTCAGTCAGTGGGTAATTTCTGAAAAGTCCTCTTATTGCAGGGCATTGCAGCCCGCTCCTACATGGCAATTTCAGTCAGGGGGTAATTCCTGAAAAATCCTCCCTTTGCAGCCCATTGCAGCCCACTCTTACATGGCAATTTCAGTCAGGGGGGTAATTCATGAAAAGTCCTCCCATTGCAGCCCATTGCAGCCCACTCTTACATTGCAATTTCAGTCAAGGGGTGTAATTCCTGAAAAGTCCTCCCATTGCAGCCGATTGCAGCCCACTTTTACATGGCAATTTCAGTCAGAGGGGTTATTCCTGAAAAGGCCTCTCATTACAGCCCATTGCAGCCCACTCTTACATGGTAATTTCAGTCAGGGGGGGGGGTAGTTCCTGAAAATTCCTCCCATTGCAGCCCATTGCAGCCCACTCTTACATGGCAATTTCTGTCAGGGGGGTAATTCCTCAAAAGTCCTCCCATTGCAGCCCATTGCAGCCCACTCTTACATGGCAATTTTAGTCAGGAAGGTAATTCCTGAAAAGTCCTCCCATTGCAGACCATTGCAGCCCACACTTACTTGGCAATTTCAGTCAGGGGTGGGGGGTAATTCCTGAAAACGCCTCTCATTGCAGCCCATTGCAGCCCACTCTTACATTGCAATTTCAGTCAGGGGGGGTAATTCCTGAAAAGTCCTCCCATTGCAGCCGATTGCAGCCCACTCTTACATGGAAATTTCTGTCAGGGGGGTAATTCCTCAAAAGTCCTCCCATTGCAGCCGATTGCAGCCCACACTTACATGGCAATTTCACTCAGGGGTGGGGGGTAATTCCTGAAAACGCCTCTCATTGCAGCCCATTGCAGCCCACTCTTACATTGCAATTTCAGTCAGGGGGGGTAATTCATGAAAAGTCCTCCCATTGCAGCCCATTGCAGCCCACTCTTTCATGGCAATTTTAGTCAGGGGGGTAATTCCTGAAAAATCCTCCCATTGCAGCCCATATCAGCCCACTCTTATATGGCAATTCCAGTCAGGGGGTAATTCCTGAAAAGACCTCCCTTTGCAGCCCATTGTTGGTAATTCCTGAAAAGTCCTCCCACTGCAGCCCATTGCAGCCCACTCTTACATGGCAATTTCAGTCAGGGGGCAATTTCTGAAAAGTCCTCCCTTTGCAATCAATTGCAGCCCACTCTTACATGGCAATTTCAGTCAGGGTGTAATTTCTGAAAATTCCTCTCATTGCAGGGCATTGCAGCCCACTCCTACATGGCAATTTCAGTCAGGAGGTAATTCCTGAAAAGTCCTCCCTTTGCAGCCCATTGCAGCCCACTCTTACATGGCAATTTCAGTCAGGGGGGTAATTCATGAAAAGTCCTCCCATTGCAGCCCATTGCAGCCCACTCTTACATTGCAATTTCAGTCAAGGGGGGTAATTCCTGAAAAGTCCTCCCATTGCAGCCGATTGCAGCCCACTTTTACATGGCAATTTCAGTCAGAGGGGTTATGCCTGAAAAGGCCTCTCATTACAGCCCATTGCAGCCCACTCTTACATGGTAATTTCAGTCAGGGGGGGGGTTAGTTCCTGAAAATTCCTCCCATTGCAGCCCATTGCAGCCCACTCTTACATGGCAATTTCTGTCAGGGGGGTAATTCCTCAAAAGTCCTCCCATTGCAGCCCATTGCAGCCCACTCTTACATGGCAATTTTAGTCAGGAAGGTAATTCCTGAAAAGTCCTCCCATTGCAGACCATTGCAGCCCACACTTACATGGCAATTTCAGTCAGGGGGGGGGGGGGTAATTCCTGAAAACGCCTCTCATTGCAGCCCATTGCAGCCCACTCTTACATTGCAATTTCAGTCAGGGGGGTAATTCCTGAAAAGTCCTCCCATTGCAGCCTATTGCAGCCCACTCTTACATGGAAATTTCTGTCAGGGGGGTAATTCCTCAAAAGTCCTCCCATTGCAGCCCATTGCAGCCCACTCTTTCATGGCAATTTTAGTCAGGGGGGTAATTCCTGAAAAATCCTCCCATTGCAGCCCATTGCAGCCCACTCTTATATGGCAATTCCAGTCAGGGGGTAATTCCTGAAAAGACCTCCCTTTGCAGCCCATTGTTGGTAATTCCTGAAAACTCCTCCCACTGCAGCCCATTTCAGCCCACTCTTACATGGCAATTTCAGTCAGGGGGCAATTTCTGAAAAGTCTTCCCTTTGCAATCAATTGCAGCCCACTCTTACACGGCAATTTCAGTCAGGGTGTAATTTCTGAAAAGTCCTCTCATTGCAGGGCATTGCAGCCCACTCCTACATGGCAATTTCAGCCAGGGGGTAATTCCTGAAAAGTCCTCCCTTTGCAGCCCATTGCAGCCCACTCTTACATGGCAATTTCAGTCAGGGGGGTAATTCATGAAAAGTCCTCCCATTGCAGCCCATTGCAGCCCACTCTTACATTGCAATTTCAGTCAAGGGGGGTAATTCCTGAAAAGTCCTCCCATTGCAGCCGATTGCAGCCCACTTTTACATGGCAATTTCAGTCAGAGGGGTTATTCCTGAAAAGGCCTCTCATTACAGCCCATTGCAGCCCACTCTTACATGGTAATTTCAGTCATTTATTCCTGAAAAGTCCTCCCATTGCAGCCCATTGCAGCCCACCCTTACATGGCAATTTCTGTCAGGGGGGTAATTCCTCAAAAGTCCTCCCATTGCAGCCCATTGCAGCCCACTCTTACATGGCAATTTTAGTCAGGAAGGTAATTCCTGAAAGGTCCTCCCATTGCAGACCATTGCAGCCCACACTTGCATGGCAATTTCAGTCAGGGGGGGGGGGTTAATTCCTGAAAAGGCCTCTCATTGCAGCCCATTGCAGCCCACTCTTACATTGCAATTTCAGTCAGGGGGGTAATTCCTGAAAAGCCCTCCCATTGCAGCCGATTGCAGCCCACTCTTACATGGAAATTTCTGTCAGGGGGTAATTCCTCAAAAGTCCTCCCATTGCAGCCCATTGCAGCCCACTCTTACATGGCAATTTTAGTCAGGGGGGTAATTCCTGAAAAATCCTCCCATTGCAGCCCATTGCAGCCCACTCTTATATGGCAATTCCAGTCAGGGGGTAATTCCTGAAAAGACCTCCCTTTGCAGCACATTGTTGGTAATTCCTGAAAAGTCCTCCCACTGCAGCCCATTGCAGCCCACTCACACATGGCAATTTCAGTCAAGGGGCAAGTTCTGAAAAGTCCTCCCTTTGCAATCAATTGCAGCCCACTCTTACATGGCAATTTCAGTCAGGGGATAATTCCTGAAAAGTCCTCCCTTTGCAGCCCATTGCAGCCAACTCTTACATGGCAATTCCAGTCAGGGGGTTCTTTTCTGAAAACTCCTCCCATTGCAGCCGATTGCAGCCCACTCTTACATGGCAATTTCAGTCAGGGGTGGTAATTCCTGAAAAGTCCTCCCATTGCAGCCGATTGCAGCCCACTCTTACATGGAAATTTCTGTCAGGGGGTAATTCCTCAAAAGTCCTCCCATTGCAGCCCATTGCAGCCCACTCTTACATGGCAATTTTAGTCAGGGGTGTAATTCCTGAAAAATCCTCCCATTGCAGCCCATTGCAGCCCACTCTTATATGGCAATTCCAGTCAGGGGGTATTTCCTGAAAAGACCTCCCTTTGCAGCACATTGTTGGTAATTCCTGAAAAGTCCTCCCACTGCAGCCCATTGCAGCCCACTCACACATGGCAATTTCAGTCAAAGGGCAATTTCTGAAAAGTCCTCCCTTTGCGATCAATTGCAGCCCACTCTTACATGGCAATTTCAGTTGGGGGGTAATTTCTGAAACGTCCTCTCATTGCAGCGCATTGCGGCCCATTTCTACATGGCAATTTCAGTCAGGGGGTAATTCCTGGAAAGTCCTCCCTTTGCAGCCCATTGCAGCCCACTCCTACATGGCAATTTCAGTCAGGGGGTAATTCATGAAAAGTCCTCCCATTGCAGCCCATTGCAGCCCACTCTTACATGGCAATTTCAGTTGGGGGGTAATTTCTGAAACGTCCTCTCATTGCAGCGCATTGCAGCCCATTTCTACATGGCAATTTCAGTCAGGGGGTAATTCCTGGAAAGTCCTCCCTTTGCAGCCCATTGCAGCCCACTCCTACATGGCAATTTCAGTCAGGGGGTAATTCCTGAAAAGTCCTCTCATTGCAGCCGATTGCAGCCCAGTTATGCATGGCAATTTTAGTCAGAGGAGTTATTCCTGAAAAGGCCTCTCATTGCAGCCCATTGCAGCCCACTCTTACATGGCAATTTCTGTCAGGGGGTAATTCCTCAAAAGTCCTCCCATTGCAGCCCATTGCAGCCCACTCTTAAATGGCAATTTTAGTCAGTAGGGTAATTCCTGAAAAGTCCTCCCATTGCAGCCCACTCTTACATGGCAATTTCAGTCAAGAGGGGTAATTTCTGAAAAGTCCTCCCATTGCAGCCCATTGCAGCCCACTCTTACATGGCAATTTCAGTCAGGGGGATTATTCCCAAAAAGGCCTCTCAATGCAGCCCATTGCAGCCCACTCTTAAATGGCAATTTCACTCGGGGGGGGGGGGGGTTAATTCCTGAAAAGTCCTCCCATTGCAGCCGATTGCAGCTCACTCTTACATAGCAATTTCAGTCAGGGGGTTATTCCTGAAAGGGCCTCTCATTGCAGCCCATTGCAGCCCACTCTTACATGGCAATTTCAGTCAGGGGGGGGGGGGGTAAATCCTGAAAAGTCCTCCCATTGCAGCCCCTTGCAGCCCACTCTTACATGGCAATTTTAGTCACGGTGGGAGGTTAATTCCTGAAAAGTCCTCCCATTGCAGCCCATTGCAGCCCACTCTTACATGGCAATTTCTGTCAGGGGGGGTAATTCCTCAAAAGTCCTCCCATTGCAGCCCATTGCAGCCCACTCTTACATGGCAATTTTAGTCAGGGGGGTAATTCCTGAAAAGTACTCCAATTGCAGACCATTGCAGCCCACTCTTACATGGCAATTTCAGTCAAGAGGGGTAATTTCTGAAAAGTACTCCCATTGCAGCCCATTGCAGCCCACTCTTACATGGCAATTTCAGTCAGGGGGGTTATTCCTGAAAAGCCCTCTCATTGCAGCCCATTGCAGCCGACTCTTACATGGCAATTTCAGTCAGGGAGGGGGGGGGGGGGGTAATTCCTGAAAAGGCCTCTCATTGCAGCGCATTGCAGCCCACTCTTACATGGCAATTTCAGTCGGAGGTAATTCCAGAAAAGTCCTCTCTTTGCAGCCCATTGCAGCCCACTCTTACATGGCAATTTCAGTCAGGGGGGGTAATTACTGGAAAGTCCTCCCACAGAAGCCCATTGCAGCCCACTATTATTGGCAATTTTATTCAGGGGGGGGGGGGGGTAATTCTTGAAAAGTCCTCCCTTTGCAGCCCATTATTGGTAATTCCTGAGAAGTCCTCCCACAGAAGCCCATTGCAGCCCACTCTTACTTGGCAATTTCAGTCAGGGGGCAATTTCTGAAAAGTCCTCCCATTGCAATCAATTGCAGCCTACTCTTACATGGCAATTTCAGTCAGGGGGTAGTTTCTGAAAAGTCCTCTCATTGCAGCGCATTGCAGCCCATTACTACATGGCAATTTCAGTCGGAGGTAATTCCCGAAAAGTCCTCTCTTTGCAGCCCATTGCAGCCCAATCTTACATGGCAATTTCAGTCAGGGGGGTAAATCATGAAAAGTCCTCTCATTCAGACCATTGCAGCCCACTCTTACATTGCAATTTCAGTCAAGGGGGATAATTCCTGAAAAGTCTTTCCATTGCAGCCGATTGCAGCCCACTTTTACATGGCAATTTCAGTCAGAGTGTTTTTTTCCCTGAAAAAGCCTCTCATTGCAGCCCATTGCAGCCCACTCTTACATGGCAGTTTCAGTCAGGGGGTTATTCCTGAAAGGGCCTCTCATTGCAGCCCATTGCAGCCCACTCTTACATGGCAATTTCAGTCAGGGGGGGTAAATCCTGAAAAGTCCTCACATTGCAGCCCATTGCAGCCCACTCTTACATGGCAATTTTAGTCACGGTGGGAGGTTAATTCCTGAAAAGCCCTCCCATTGCAGCCCATTGCAGCCCACTCTTACATGGCAATTTCTGTCAGAGGGGTTATTCCTGAAAAGGCCTCTCATTACAGCCCATTGCAGCCCACTCTTACATGGTAATTTCAGTCAGGGGGGGGTAGTTCCTGAAAATTCCTCCCATTGCAGCCCATTGCAGCCCACTCTTACATGGCAATTTCAGTCAGGGGGGGTAAATCCTGAAAAGTCCTCACATTGCAGCCCATTGCAGCCCACTCTTACATGGCAATTTTAGTCACGGTGGGAGGTTAATTCCTGAAAAGCCCTCCCATTGCAGCCCATTGCAGCCCACTCTTACATGGCAATTTCTGTCAGAGGGGTTATTCCTGAAAAGGCCTCTCATTACAGCCCATTGCAGCCCACTCTTACATGGTAATTTCAGTCAGGGGGGGGTAGTTCCTGAAAATTCCTCCCATTGCAGCCCATTGCAGCCCACTCTTACATGGCAATTTTAGTCACGGTGGGAGGTTAATTCCTGAAAAGCCCTCCCATTGCAGCCCATTGCAGCCCACTCTTACATGGCAATTTCTGTCAGGGGGGGTAATTCCTCAAAAGTCCTCCCATTGCAGCCCATTGCAGCCCACTCTTACATGGCAATTTTAGTCAGGGGGGTAATTCCTGAAAAGTACTCCAATTGCAGACCATTGCAGCCCACTCTTACATGGCAATTTCAGTCAAGAGGGGTAATTTCTGAAAAGTACTCCAATTGCAGCCCATTGCAGCCCATTCTTACATGGCAATTTCAGTCAGGGGGGTTATTCCTGAAAAGGCCTCTCATTGCAGCCCATTGCAGCCGACTCTTACATGGCAATTTCAGTCAGGGGGGGGGGGGTAATTCCTGAAAAGGCCCCTCATTGCAGCGCATTGCAGCCCACTCTTACATGGCAATTTCAGTCGGAGGTAATTCCCGAAAAGTCCTCTCTTTGCAGCCCATTGCAGCCCACTCTTACATGGCAATTTCAGTCAGGGGGGGTAATTCCTGAAAAGTCCTCCCATTGCAGCCCATTGCAGCCCACTCTTACATGGAAATTTCTGTCAGGGGGGTAATTACTGGAAAGTCCTCCCATTGCAGCCCACTATTATTGGCAATTTTATTCAGGGGGGGAGGTAATTCTTGAAAAGTCCTCCCTTTGCAGCCCATTATTGGTAATTCCTGAAAAGTCCTCCCACAGAAGCCCATTGCAGCCCACTCTTACTTGGCAATTTCAGTCAGGGGGCAATTTCTGAAAAGTCCTCCCATTGCAATCAATTGCAGCCTACTCTTACATGGCAATTTCAGTCAGGGGGTAGTTTCTGAAAAGTCCTCTCATTGCAGCGCATTGCAGCCCATTCCTACATGGCAATTTCAGTCGGAGGTAATTTCCAAAAAGTCCTCTCTTTGCAGCCCATTGCAGCCCAATCTTACATGGCAATTTCAGTCAGGGGGTAAATCATGAAAAGTCCTCCCATTCAGACCATTGCAGCCCACTCTTACATTGCAATTTCAGTCAAGGGGGATAATTCCTGAAAAATCCTCCCATTGCAGCCGATTGCAGCCCACTTTTACATGGCATTTTCAGTCAGAGGGTTTTTTTCCCTGAAAAAGCCTCTCATTGCAGCCCATTGCAGCCCACTCTTACATGGCAGTTTCAGTCAGGGGGGGGGGGTGGGGGTAGTTTCTGAAAAGTCCTCTCATTGCAGCCCATTGCAGCCCACTCTTACATGGCAACTTCTGTCAGGGGGGTAATTCCTCAAAAGTCCTCCCCTGGCAGCCCATTGCAGCCCACTCTTACATGACAATTTTAGTCAGGAGGGTAATTCCTGAAAAGTCGTCCCATTGCAGACCATTGCAGCCCACTCTTACAGGGCAATTTCAGTCAGTAGGGGTAATTCATGAAAGGTCCTCCCATTGCAGCCCATTGCAGCCCGCTCTTATATAGCAATTTCAGTCAGGGGGGTTATTCCTGAAAAGGCCTCTCATTGCAGCCCATTGCATTCCACTCTTACATGGCAATTTCAGTCAAGGGGGGATAATTCCTGAAAAGTCCTCCCATTGCAGCCCATTGCAGCCCACTCTTACATGGCAGTTTTAGTCAGGGTGGGAGTGTAATTCCTGAAAAGTCCTACCATTGCAGCCCATTGCAGCCCACTCTTACATGGCAATCTCTGTCAGGGAGGTAATTCCTCAAAAGCCCTCCCATTGCAGCCCATTGCAGCCCACTCTCACATATCAATTTTAGTCAGGGGGTAATTTCTGAAAAGTCCTCCCATTGCAGACCAATGCAGCCCACTCTTACATGGCAATTTCAGTCAAGAGGGTTAATTTCTGAAAAGTTCTCCCATTGCAGCCCATTGCAGCCCACTCATACATGGCAATTTCAGTCAGGGGGGTTATTTCTGAAAAGGCCTCTCATTGCAGCCCATTGCAGCCCACTCTTACATGGCAATTTCAGTCAGGGGGGGTAATTCCTTAAAAGTCCTCCCATTGCAGCCCATTGCAGCCCACTCTTACATGGCAATTTCAGTCAGGGGGGTTAGTTCTGAAAAGGCCTCTCATTGCAGCCCATTGCAGCCCACTCTTACATGGCAATTTCAGTCAGGGGGGGGGTAATTCCTCAAAAGTCCTCCCATTGCAGCCCAGCTCTTACATCATTTTACCCCCTCTGAAAAAATTACCCCCATACTCTTACATCAATTTACCCCCATAGACAAATTACCCCCCCTCCCCACTCTTACAACAAGATGGGAGGATTTTAGGGAGGACATTCGACTCGAGTTGGGATGTGTCGGAAACTTTCAACAAAACTAGGTTTGCCTCGGAATGACTGGACTGGTGGTGCTATTGAGCTCTGCCGAGCTGTACTCTCGATACGTCTCTGGTCAAATAATGGCCTGCACGTTTAAAATATCGGGTCTATGAATAAAACCCTCAGTAAAAATAAACCCTGTCTGATTCTAATAAAAAGCAAACCTCATGGAAGTGAACCCCCTTGGAGTACTTCCCGTGTCGAACTACTGGTCTAACTCACACTAGGCAAATCTAAATGCCAGTTTTATATCGTTTTTTAACTCGGCAAGTCTTAAAGGCCTGTCAAGCCGAGAAATGGGTTCAAGTCAAAAAATTTCGAGTAAGAAATCCGAGCTTCGAAAAATTTTGTAACGTGCCCCGATTTCGTCGTTATTTTTAAGCCACTTCATTACACCGCAGAGGTATACCACCAAATTTCGTCCTTGGTTATTCGCTCGAAAATTAGATACATAAAATGAACGAAATTATGAGCCATCCTTTGTATCCTACTTTTCGGAAAAGAGGTTCCACCAATTTTGCGAAAAAAAAACGTTCAAATCGTAAAATAGGTTACAAGTCTTGTGGCACGTTTCCGCTCATTTTAGGTATCTAGTATTCGCATTAAAAGTATCTCTAATCCTCAATTCAGCCTAACTAAAAACGCGCATTTTGAGCATCCAATATTGCTCTAATCTCTGTAATAAGCACTCTATTAAAAATTTAATTGAAGCTAATAAAGCTTTAAAGCGATTTAAATACAAACAACTATAAAGACAAAGTCGAAAAACCGAGTCATCGGTTTATTATCGGAAAATCCCACGCTCAAAAAGAGCTTGTACGCCAATGTTGGACCGGGAAACCCAGGGGCACTATAAGTAGGGTCACTGATGTAGAAACCAAGCGGTTTTTGTTAACCATGAAATGAAAATCGACTTGAAAATCCGACAAATATCATCAAAAAATATTGGGGTATTTTTCAGAAAAAAGTCAGATTCAACTATTTTCTGCTTTTATTTTTCGTTTATAAAAAAACTTGGTTTGCAAACTTTTCAAAAAGTTTATTCGAGCTTTTATAATAGCGTTTTTTTTGTTCGGTTGCTCAATCTTTACAATATTGTCTCCCGGAAGACAGTTTTGCAATTCCGTTCAAATTTTCTCAAAATTCGTCTCTTATTTAAAACAATGATGTGACCCTATGGGTCAAGGAGGTGTAGAAGGTTGATCTTAATAGTTGAGTATTATCACTATTTAAATGGATTGTATTAAGCCAATAATTTTTCCTCTGGTTCAACACTTGAAAAATTGGGACAATAGAAAAGTAAAATTTGGAAACGCAAAAAATTCGTCTATTTTTTTTGTAAAATGTCTTCTTATTTCTCGACAATTAGATCTAAGTGGTTCAAAGTGACAAGAGAATCCTGTCTCAATTTACTTGTGGCTATGATCTAAAGAAATTTAAGATTAGTGTTATATAAAGTCAAATTTTGCAATTTCGTCAAGTGTTTCTCTGAAGTCGATTCGTATTTCAAAAATATGATATAACGTCATGGTTCAAGGATTTGTTGAATGTTGCTAAAACTATTTTCGTAGGATCGCCTTTTTATATGGATTATATTAAATCAAAAATTTTTGCTCTGGGGTCATTGCGTCAAAAATTGGTACATTAGAAAGGTAAAAATCGGAAAAGCAAAAAAAATTCGTCTTTTATCTATGTAAAATTTCTTCTTATCTCTCGATCTTTGGGTCTAGCTGGTTCAAAGTGATAAGAAAAGTATGTCTCAGATTACCTATGGCCATGGTGTAACGAAATATAAGATTAGTGTTATATAAAGTCAAATTTTGCGATTTCGTCAAATGTTTCTCAAAAGTCGTTTCATATTTCAAAAATATGATGTAAACCTATGGGTTAAGGACTTGTTGAATGTTGTTCATGCTAATTTCGTACTATCTACTATTCATATGGATTGTATTAAACTAAAAACTTTTGCTCTGGGAAAAATAGTACATTAGAAAACTTAAGTTCGGAAACATTAGTCTGTCTTTTATGTAAAAAGCCTTATTTTTTTCCCGATTATTAGTTCTAGGCTGTTCATAGTTATAAGAGAAACGTTTGTCAGGCTATCTTTGGATATGACGTAAAGAATTTTAAGATTAGTGAGATATAAAATTAAGCTTTTAGTCAAAAACATCTCTATAGTCGTTTCATATTTCAAAAATGTGATGCAACCTAATGGGTCAAGGAGCTGTTGAATGTTGCTTATACTATTTTCGTAAATCTCCTTTTTATAAAAAATGTATTAAATCAGAAGATTTTGCTCTGGGTTCAATACTTGATAAACTGATACATTAGAAAGGTAAAGTTCGGTAACGCAAAAAATTCATATATTTTTATTTAAAATGTCTTCTTATTTTTTGACTATGGGTCTAGGCTGCTCAAAGTGATTAGAGAATCGTTTTGCAAGCAAACTGTAGCAATAATGTAAAGAAATTAAAGACTAGTGTTACATAAAATGAAGTTTTGCAGTTTCGTCAAAAAATTTCTCAAAGACGTTTCGTATTTCAAAAACTTGATGTAACCTCATGGGTCAAGGAGCTGTTGAATGTTGCTCATACTATTTTCGTAATATATGATGATAGAAGATCCTATTCATTTAGATTGTATTATATCAAAAATTTTTGCACTGGGTTCAAAACTTGAAAAATTGATTCATTAGAAATGTAAATTTCGTAAACGCAAAAAATTCGTATATTTTTATTTAAAATCTCTTCTTATTTGTTGACTATGGGTCTAGGCGGTAAAAGTGATACGAGATTCGTGTCTCAAGCTAACTTTGGCCTTCATGTAAAGAAGTTTAAGATTAGCGTTATATAAAATCTAGTTTTGAAAATTCGGCAAATTTTTCTCAAAGTCGTTTCGTATTTTAAAATTATGATGTAACCCAATGGGTCAAGGAGTTGTTCAGTGTTGCTAATAATATTTTCGTAGTATTTCCTGTTTATGTGAATTGTATTAAATCAAAAACGTTTGCTCTGTGGTGAAAAATTGAAAAATTTGTACATTAGAAAAGTAAAGTTCGGAAACGCAAAAAATTCGTATGTTTTTTATGTCAACTGTCTTCTTATTTCTTGACCATGGGTCTAGGCTTTTCAAAGTGATTAGAGAATCGTTTTGCAAGCAAATTGTAGCAATAATGTAAAGAAATTAAAGATAAGTGTTATATGAAATCAAATTTTGAAAATTCGTCAAAATTTTTCAAACAAGTTTCGTATTTCAAAAACATGATGTAACCTCATGGGTCAAGGAACTGTTGAAAGTTGCTCATAATATTTTTGTATTATTTCCTATTCATATAAATTGTTTTCAATCAAATAATTTTGCTCTGGGTTCTATACTTGAAAAATTGATACATTAGATATGTAAATTTCGGAAACGCAAAAAAATTGTATGTTTTTATGTAAAATGTCTTCTTATTTCTTGACAATGAATCAAGGCGGTTCAAGGCTATAATGTAAAGAAATATAAGATAAGCGTCACAAAAAATCAAGTTTTGTAATTTCGTCAATAATTTCTCAAATACATTTCGTATTTCAAAAATATGATGTAACCTCATGGGTCAAGGAGCTGTTGAATGTTGCTCAAAGTATTTTCGTAATATCTCCTAATCAAATAAATTGTATTAAATCAAAAGATTTTGCTCCTGGTTCAATACTTGAAAAATTGATTGATTGAAAAAGTAAAGTTCGGTAACATAAAAAATTTGTATGTTTTTTTTGTAAAATGTCTTCTTATTTCTTGACTATGGGTCTACTATGTTCAAAGTGATAAGAAAAATGTTTGTCAAGCTAACTTTGGCTATAATGTAAAGAATTTTAAGATTAGTGAGATATAAAATCAAGTTTTTAGTCAAAAATTTCTCTATAGTCGTTTCATCTTTCAAAAATGTGATGCAACCTAATGGGTCAAGGAGCTGTTGAATGTTGCTTATACTATTTTTGTAATATCTCCTTTTTATATAAAATGTATTAAATCAGAAGATTTTGCTCTGGGTTCAATACTTGAAAAACTGATACATTAGAAAAGTTCGGTAACCCAAAAAATACTTATGTTTTTTTTTAAAATGTCTTCTTATTTCTTGACTATGGGTCTAGGCTGTTCAAAGTTATATGAGAAGCGTTTTTTAAGGTAACTTTGGCTATAATTGAAAAAATTTGAGATTAATGTTATATAAACTCAAGTTTTGCAGTTTCTTCAAATGATTATCTAAAGTTGTTTCGTATTTCAAAAATATGATTTAACCTCATTGGTCAAAGATTTGTTGAATGTTTATCATACTATTTTCGTAGTATTTCCTATTTATGTGAATTGTATTAAACCAAAAACGTTTGCTCTGTGGTGAAAACTTGAAAAATTTGTACATTAGAAAAGTAAAGTCCGGAAACGCAAGAAGATCGTACGTTTTTAATGTAAACTATCTTCCTATTTCTTGACTATGGTTCTGGACTGTTCAATATGATAAAAATATTGTTTGTCAAGCTAACTTTGGCTTTAATGTAAAGAATTTTAAGATTAGTGATATATAAAATCAAGTTTTTCTTCAAAATTTTCCCTATAGTCACTTCATATTTTAAAAATGTGATGTAACCAAATGGGTCAAGGAGCTGTTGAATATTGCTCATACTATTTTCGTAATATCTCCTATTCAAATAAATTGTATTAAATCAAAAGATTTTGCTCTGAGTTCAATACTTGAAAATTGATACATTAGAAAAGTAAAATTCGGTAACACAAAAAATTTGTATGTTTTTTTTTGTAAAATGTCTTCTTATTTCTTGACTATGGGTCTACTCTGTTCAAAGTGATAAGAAAAATGTTTGTCAAGCTAACTTTGTCTATAATGTAAAGAGTTTTAAGATTAGTGAGATATAAAATCAAGTTTTTAGTCAAAAATTTCTCTATAGTCGTTTCATGTTTCAAAAATGTTATGCAACCTAATGGGTCAAGGAGCTGTTGAATGTTGCTTATACTATTTTCGTAATATCTCCTTTTATATAAAATGTATTAAATCAGAAGATTTTGCTCTGGGTTCAATACTTGAAAATTGATACATTAGAAAAGTAAAATTCGGTAACACAAAAAATTTGTATGTTTTTTTTTGTAAAATGTCTTCTTATTTCTTGACTATGGGTCTACTCTGTTCAAAATGATAAGAAAAATGTTTGTCAAGCTAACTTTGTCTATAATGTAAAGAGTTTTAAGATTAGTGAGATATAAAATCAAGTTTTTAGTCAAAAATTTCTCTATAGTCGTTTCATGTTTCAAAAATGTTATGCAACCTAATGGGTCAAGGAGCTGTTGAATGTTGCTTATACTATTTTCGTAATATCTCCTTTTATATAAAATATATTAAATCAGAAGATTTTGCTCTGGGTTCAATACTTGAAAAACTGATACATTAGAAAAGTTCGTTAACGCAAAAAATTCTTATGTTTTTTTTTAAAATGTGTTCTTATTTCTTGACTATGGGTCTAGGCTGTTCAAAGTTATATGCGAAGCGTTTCTTAAGGTAACTTTGGCTATAATTGAAAAAATTTGAGATTAGTGTTATATAAACTCAAGTTTTGCAGTTTCTTCAAATGATTATCTAAAGTTGTTTCGTATTTCAAAAATATGATTTAACCTCATTGGTCAAAGATTTGTGGAATGTTTATCATACTATTTTCGTAGTATTTCCTATTCATGTGAATTGTATTAAACCAAAAACGTTTGCTCTGTTGTGAAAACTTGAAAATTTTGTACATTAGAAAAGTAAAGTTCGGAAACGCAAAAAGATCGTATGTTTTTTATGTAAACTATCTTCCTATTTCTTGACTATGGGTCTGGACTGTTCAATATGATAAGAAAATTGTTTGTCAAGCTAACTTTGGCTTTAATGTAAAGAATTTTAAGATTAGTCATATATAAAATCAAGTTTTTCTTCAAAATTTTCTCTATAGTCGCTTCATATTTTAAAAATGTGATGTAACCAAATGGGTCAAGGAGCTGTTGAATATTGCTCATAGTATTTTCGTAATATCTCCTATTCAAATAAATTGTATTAAATCAAAAGATTTTGCTCTGAGTTCAATACTTGAAAAATTGATACATTAGAAAAGTAAAATTCGGTAACACAAAAAATTTGTATGTTTTTTTTTGTAAAATGTCTTCTTATTTCTTGACTATGGGTCTACTCTGTTCAAAGTGATAAGAAAAATGTTTGTCAAGCTTACTTTGTCTATAATGTAAAGAGTTTTAAGATTAGTGAGATATAAAATCAAGTTTTTAGTCAAAAATTTCTCTATAGTCGTTTCATGTTTCAAAAATGTTATGCAACCTAATGGGTCAAGGAGCTGTTGAATGTTGCTTATACTATTTTCGTAATATCTCCTTTTATATAAAATGTATTAAATCAGAAGATTTTGCTCTGGGTTCAATACTTGAAATACTGATACATTAGAGAAGTTCGTTAACGCAAAAAATTCTTATGTTTTTTTAAAATGTCTTCTTATTTCTTGACTATGGGTCTAGGCTGTTCAAAGTTATATGCGAAGCGTTTCTTAAGGTAACTTTGGCTATAATTGAAAAAATTTGAGATTAGTGTTATATAAACTCAAGTTTTGCAGTTTCTTCAAATGATTATCTAAAGTTGTTTCGTATTTCAAAAATATGATTTAACCTCATTGGTCAAAGATTTGTTGAATGTTTATCATACTATTTTCGTAGTATTTCCTATTTATGTGAATTGTATTAAACCAAAAACGTTTGCTCTGTGGTGAAAACTTGAAAATTTTGTACATTAGAAAAGTAAAGTTCGGAAACGCAAAAAGATCGTATGTTTTTTATGTAAACTATCTTCCTATTTCTTGACTATGGGTCTGGACTGTTCAATATGATAAGAAAATTGTTTGTCAAGCTAACTTTGGCTTTAATGTAAAGAATTTTAAGATTAGTGATATATAAAATCAAGTTTTTCTTCAAAATTTTCTCTATAGTCGCTTCATATTTTAAAAATGTGATGTAACCAAATGGGTCAAGGAGCTGTTGAATATTGCTCATAGTATTTTCGTAATATCTCCTATTCAAATAAATTGTATTAAATCAAAAGATTTTGCTCTGATTTCAATACTTGAAAAATTGATACATTAGAAAAGTAAAATTCGGTAACACAAAAAATTTGTATGTTTTTTTTTGTAAAATGTCTTCTTATTTCTTGACTATGGGTCTACTCTGTTCAAAGTGATAAGAAAATTGTTTGTCAAGCTTACTTTGTCTATAATGTAAAGAGTTTTAAGATTAGTGAGATATAAAATCAAGTTTTTAGTCAAAAATTTCTCTATAGTCGTTTCATGTTTCAAAAATGTTATGCAACCTAATGGGTCAAGGAGCTGTTGAATGTTGCTTATACTATTTTCGTAATATCTCCTTTTATATAAAATGTATTAAATCAGAAGATTTTGCTCTGGGTTCAATACTTGAAATACTGATACATTAGAGAAGTTCGTTAACGCAAAAAATTCTTATGTTTTTTTAAAATGTCTTCTTATTTCTTGACTATGGGTCTAGGCTGTTCAAAGTTATATGCGAAGCGTTTCTTAAGGTAACTTTGGCTATAATTGAAAAAATTTGAGATTAGTGTTATATAAACTCAAGTTTTGCAGTTTCTTCAAATGATTATCTAAAGTTGTTTCGTATTTCAAAAATATGATTTAACCTCATTGGTCAAAGATTTGTTGAATGTTTATCATACTATTTTCGTAGTATTTCCTATTTATGTGAATTGTATTAAACCAAAAACGTTTGCTCTGTGGTGAAAACTTGAAAATTTTGTACATTAGAAAAGTAAAGTTCGGAAACGCAAAAAGATCGTATGTTTTTTATGTAAACTATCTTCCTATTTCTTGACTATGGATCTGGACTGTTCAATATGATAAGAAAATTGTTTGTCAAGCTAACTTTGGCTTTAATGTAAAGAATTTTAAGATTAGTGATATATAAAATCAAGTTTTTCTTCAAAATTTTCTCTATAGTCGCTTCATATTTTAAAAATGTGATGTAACCAAATGGGTCAAGGAGCTGTTGAATATTGCTCATAGTATTTTCGTATTATCTCCTATTCAAATAAATTGTATTAAATCAAAAGATTTTGCTCTGAGTTCAATACTTGAAAAATTGATACATAAGAAAAGTAAAGTTCGGTAACACAAAAAATTTGTATGTTTTTTTGTAAAATGTCTTCTTATTTCTTGACTATGGGTCTACTCTGTTCAAAGTGATAAGAAATTTTTTGTCAAGCTAACTTTGGCTTTAATGTAAAGAATTTTAAGATTAGTGATATATAAAATCAAATTTTTCTTCAAAATTTTCTCTATAGTCGCTTCATATTTCAAAAATGTTATGTAACCAAATGGGTCAAGGAGCTGTTGAATATTGCTCATAGTATTTTTGTAATATCTCCTATTCATATAAATTGTATTAAATCAAAAGATTTTGCTCTGAGTTCAATACTCGAAAAATTGATACATTGGAAAAGTAAAGTTCTTAAACGCAAAAAATTGGTATATTTTTATTTAAAATCTCTTCTTATTTGTTGACTTTGGGTCTAGGCGGTAAAAGTGATACAAGAATCGTGTCTCAAGCTAACTTTGGCTTTCATGTAAAGAAGTTTAAGATTAGCGTTATTCAAAATCTAGTATAGAAAATTCGTCAAATTTTTCTCAAAGTCGTTTCGTATTTTAAAATTATGATGTAACCCAATGGGTCAAGGAGTTATTCAATGTTGCTCATACTATTTTCGTAGTATTTACTGTTTATGTGAAGTGTATTAAACCAAAAACGTTTGCTCGGTGGTGAATACTTGAAAAATTTGTACATTAGAAAAGTAAATTTCGGAAACGCAAAAAATTCGTATGTTTTTGATGTAAACTGTCTTCTTATTTCTTGACCATGGGTCTGGGCGATTCAAAGTGATTAGAGAATCGTTTTGCAAGCAAACTGTAACAATAATGTAAAGAAATTAAAGATAAGTGTTTTAAGTTTTGAAAATTCGCCAAAATTTCTCAAATACGTTTCGTATTTCAAAAATATGATGTAACCTCATGGTTCAAGGAGCTGTTGAATGTGGCTCAAAGTATTTTCATAATATCTCCTAATCATATAAATTGTATTAAATCAAAAGATTTTGCTCCTGGTTCAATACTTGAAAAATTGATACATTAGAAAAGTAAAGTTCGGTAATGCAAAAAATTTGTTTTTTTTGTAAAATGTCTTCTTATTTCTTGACTATGGGTCTACTCTGTTCACAGTGATAAGAAAAATATTTGTCAAGCTAACTTTGCCTATAATGTAAAGAATTTTAAGATTAGTGAGATATAAAATCAAGTTTTTAGTTAAAAATTTCTCTACAGTCGTTTCATATTTCAAAAATATGATGCTACCTAATGGGTCAAGGAGCTGTTGAATGTTGCTTATACTATTTTCGTAATATCTCCTTTTATATAAAATGTATTAAATCAGAAGATTTTGCTCTGGGTTCAATACTTGAAATACTGATACATTAGAAAAGTTCGTTAACGCAAAAAATTCTTATGTTTTTATTTAAAATGTCTTCTTATTTCTTGACTATGGGTCTAGGCTGTTCAAAGTTATATGAGAAGCGTTTCTTAAAGTAACTTTGGCTATAATTGAAAAAAAAAATTGAGATTAGTGTTATATAAACTCAAGTTTTGCAGTTTCGTCAAATGATTATCTAAAGTTGTTTCGTATTTCAAAAATAAGATTTAATCTCATGTGTCAAAGATTTGTTGAATATTGATCGTACTATTTTCGTAGTATTTCCCTTTTATGTGAATTGTTTTAAACCAAAAACGTTTGCTCTGTGGTGAAAACTTGAAAAATTTGTACATTAGAAAAGTAAACTTCGGAAACGCAAAAAGATCGTATGTTTTTTATGTAAACTATCTTCTTATTTCTTGACTATGGGTCTAGACTGTTCAATATGATAAGAAAATTGTTTGTCAAGCTAACTTTGGCTTTAATGTAAAGAATTTTAAGATTAGTGATATATAAAATCAAGTTTTTCTTCAAAAATTTCTCTATAGTCGCTTCATATTTCAAAATTGTGATGCAACCAAATGGGTCAAGGAGCAGTTGAATGTTGCTCATAGTATTTTCGTAATAATTCCTATTCATATAAATTGTATTAAATCAAAAGATTTTGCTCTGAGTTCAATACTTGAAAAATTGATACATTAGAAAAGTAAAGTTCGGTAACCGAAAAAATTCGTATGTTTTTTTTATCTAAAATGCCTTCTTATTTCTTGACTATGGGTCTAAGGCTGTTCAAAGCGATATCAAAAACGTTTTCTAAGATAACTTTGGCTATAATTGAAAGAAATTTAAGATTAGTTATATGTACTCAAGTTTTGCAGTTTCGTCAAATGATTATCTAAAGTTGTTTCGTATTTCGAAAATATGATGTAACCTCATGGTTCAAAGATTCGTTGAAGGTAGATCAAACTATTTTCGTAATATCTCCTATTCAATTCAATTGTATTAAACCAAAAATGTTTACTCTGTGCTTATTATTTGAAAAATTGGTTTACTAGAAACTTAAATTTCGGAAACACAAAAAATTTGTAAGATTGAATGTAAAAAGCCTTCCTATTTCTTAACTATGGGTCTAGGCTGTTCAAAGTAATAAGAGAAACGCTCTTAAGGTAACTTTGGCTACACTTGAAAGAAATTTAAGATTAGTGCTATATAAACTCAAGTTTTGCAGTTTCTTCAAATGTTTCTCTAAAGTCGTTTCGTAATTCAAAAATTTTATGTAACCTCATGGGTCAAGAATTTGTTGAATGTTGCTCATACTATTTTCGTAATATATGATGATAGAAGATCCTATTCATTTAGGTTGTATTATATCAAAAAATTTTGCATTGGGTTAAAAACTTGAAAAATTGATTCATTAGAAATGTAAATTTCGTTAACGGAAAAAATTCGTATAATTTTGTGTAAAATGTCTTCTTATTTCCTGACAATGGATCTAGGCATTTAAAGTGATACGAGAATCGTGTCTCAAGTTAATTTTGGCTAGGATGTAAGGAAGTTAAAGATAAGTGTTATATAAAACTAGTTTTGAAAACTCGTCAAATATTTCTCTAAAGTGTTTTTTTTTTCAAACATATGTTGTAACCCCATGGCTCAAGGAGTCGTTGAATGTTGCTCATACTCTTTTTGCAGTGTTTCCTATTCATGAGAATATAATTGCTCTGGGGTTAATATTAGAACAGTTGGTACATTAGAAATGTATAGTTCGGAAACGCAAAAACTTTGTTTGTTTTTTTTTAATAAAAATTGCCTTCTTATTTCTTGACCATGGGTCTAGGCGGTTCAAAGTGATTAGAGAAACGTGTCTCAAGTTAACTTTGATTATAATGTAAAGAAATTTAAGATAAGTGTTATATAAAATCAAGTTTTGCAATTTCGTTAAAAATTTTCTCAAAGACGTTTCGTATTTCAAAAATATGATGTATCCTCATTGGTCAAGGAGTTGTTGAAAGTTGCTCACATTCTCTCCGTAGTATCTCCTGTTCAGATGAGTTGTATTAAACCAAAAAAGTTTGCTCAGGGGTTAACATTTGAAAAACTAATGCATTAGAAATGTTTAATTCGGTAAAATTGTTTTTGTTATAAAAACTGCCTTCTTATTTCTTGACCATTGGTCCAGGCGGTTCAAATTGATTAGAAACGTTTGTCGAGTTAACTGCGGCTATAGTGTAAGGAAGTTAAAGATATGTGATATATAAAATCAAGTTTTGCATTTTCGTCAAAAGTTTTCTTAAAGTCGTGTCGTATTTCAAAAATGTGAAGTAACCCCATGGGTCATGAAGCTGTTGAATGTTGCTCTTATTATTTTAGTAATATCTCTTTTTCACATAGATTGTAGTAAACCAAAAATTTCTGCTCAGGGTTCAATACCGGAGAAGTTGGTAAATTAGAAATATAAAGTTCGGAAACGCAAAAAGTTCATCTGGTAAAATGCCTTCTTATTTCTTGACTATTCGATTTAGGCGGTTAAATTGATTAGAGAAGCGTGTCTAAAGTTAATTTTGGATATGATGTCAAAAAATTTAAGATTAGTGTTTTATAATATGGAGTTTTGAATTTTTGTCAACAATTTCTTTATAGTTGTTCCGTATTTCATAAACATGATGTAACCCCATGGATCAAGGAGTTGTTGAATGTTGCTCAAACTTTTTTTGTAGTATCTGCTTTTCACATTGATTGTATTAAATCAAAAACGTTGGCTCTGTGGCTAGTTTTTGAAATTTTGGAAAATTAGAAAAGTGAAGTTCGGATACGCAAAAAATGCGTATGTTTTTTAGGTACTCTGTCTCTTTATTTCTTGACTAGGGGTCTAGGCGGTTCAAAGTGATCAAAGATACGTTTTTCAAGCTAACTGTGGCTATAATGTGAAGAAATTCAAGTGTTATATAAAATTAAGTTCTCCAATTTTGTCAAAAGTTTTCCTAAAGTCGTTTTGTATTTCAAAAATGTGATGTAACCCATGGGTCAAGGAGCTGTTGAATGTATCTCATAGTGTTTTCGTAATTACTTTTTTTCACATAGATTGTATTAAACCAAAAAATTTTGATCAGGGGTCAATAATGGAGAAATTGGTACTTTAGAAATATAAAGTTCGGAAACGCAAAAAGTTCGTCTGGTAAAATGCCTTGTTATTTCTAGACTATTGGGTTTAGGCGGCTAAATTGATTAGAGAAGCTTGTCTCAGGTTAAGTTTGGCTATGGTGTCACGAAATATAAGAATAGTGTTATATAAAATCTAGTTTTGAAATTTTGTCAAAAGTTTCTTTATATTTGTTCCGTATTTCATAAACATGATGTAACCCCATGGGTCAAGGAGTTGTTGAATGTTGCTCATACTATTTTCGTAGTATCTGCTTTTCACATAGATTATAGATTGTATTAGATCAAAAACGTTTCCTCTGTGGTTAGTATTTGAAAAATTGGAAATTTAGAAAAGTAAAGTTTGGAAACGCAAAAAATTCGTATGTTTTTTATGTACACTGTCTTCTTACTTCTTGACTAGAGGTCTAGGCGGTTCAAAGTGATTAGAGACACATTTGTCAAGCTAACTGTGGTTACAATGTAAAGATATTTAAGATAAGTGATATAAAAAAATAAATTTCTGCAATTTCGTCAAAAGTTTTCCTCAAGTCGTTTCGTATTTCAAAAATGTGATGTAACTCATGGGTCAAGGAGATGTTGAATGTAGCTCATAGTGTTTTCGTAATATCTCTTTTTCACTTAGATTGTATAAAATCAAAAATTTTTGATCAGGGGTCAATACTGGAGAAATTGGTGCTTTAGAAATATAAAAATCGGAAAGGCAAAAAGTTCTTCTGGTAAAATGCCTTCTGATTTCTTGACTATTGCGCTTAGGCGGTTAAATTGATTAGAGAAGCTTGTCTCAGGTTAATATTGGCTGTGATGTCAAGAAATTTAAGATTAGTGTTATATAAAATCCAGCTTTGAGATTTTGTCAAAAGTTTCTTTAAAAATGTTTCGTTTTTCATAAATATGATAAAACCCCATGGGTCAAGTTGTTGTTGAATGTTGCTCATACTTTTTTCGTAGTATCTGCTTTTCACAAAGATTGTATCAAATCAAAAATTTTTGCTCAGTGGTCAATACTGGAGAAATTGGTACATTAGAAATAAAAAAATCGGAAACTCAAAAAGTTGGTCTGATAAAATGCTTTCTTATTTTTCAACTATTGGGTTTAGGCGGTTAAAATGGTTAGAGGAGCGTGTTTAAGGCTATATTTGTCTGTGATTTAAGGAAATTTAAGATTATTGTCATAAAAGATCTACTTTTGAAGTTTCGTCAAAAGTTTCTCTAAAGTGGTTTTGTATTTCAAAATTGTGATCTAACATTATGGATCGAGGAGCGGTTGCTCATAGTAATTTCGTAGTATCTTCTATTCCTATTGATTGTCTTAAATTAAAAATTGTTGCTCTGGGTTTCATACTTGAAAAACTGATACATTAGAAATGTATAGTTCGAAAACGCAAAAATTTCGTTTGCTTTTTATGTCATTTGTCTTCTTATTTCTTGACTATGGGTCTAGGCGGTTGAAGTGACAAGAGAAACGTGTTTGAGGCTAACTTGGGCTATTATGTAATGAAATATGAGATTTTTGTTATAAAAAATCTGACTTTGAATTTTCTTCAAAAGTTTTTCCATTTAAAGTCGTTTCGTATATCGAAAAATGATGTAACCCCATGAGCCACGTCTGAGACGCACAAAAAATTGTCTGTTTTTTGGGAAATGTATTCTTATTTCTCGATCTAAAATGTACTCTTATAAATTCAATTTTTGCATTTTCGTACAAAGTTTCTCCAAAGTCAGTTCCTGTTTCGAAAATATGATGTATACTCATTAATCAAAGAGCTGTTGAATGTTGCTCATAGCATTTTCGTGGTATCTCTTGTTCATATGGATTGTACTAAACAAAAATTTTTACTCTGGGTCAGTACTCGAAAATTTGATACATTAGAAAGGTAAATATCGGAAACGCAAAAAATTCGTCTCTTCTCTATGTAGAATGTTTTTCCATTTCTCAACTATTGGCTCCAGGCAAATCAAACTGATAAGAGTAACGTGTTTAAGGCTAAATTTGGCTATGATGCAAAAAAGTTTAAGATTAGTATTATATAAAGTCAAGATTTGCTTTTTCGTCAAACGGTTCTCTAAAGTCGTGTCTTATTTCAAAAATGTGATGTAACCCCATGGGTCAAGGAGATGTTGAATGTTGCCCATACTGTTTTTGCAGTCTCTTCTTTATATGGATTGTACCTAATAAAAAATAGTTCCTCTGGGTCAGTACTTGAAAAGATGGTACATAAGAAAAATAAAGCTCGGAAACGCAAAAATTTAGTCTGTTTTTTATGTAAAATGTCTTCTTTTTCCTCCATTATTAGGTCTAGGCTGTTCAAAGTTACATAAGAAACGTGTGTCAAGCTAATTTTGACTATGATTTAAAGAAATTTAAGATTAGTGTTATCTAAAGTCAAGTTTTGCATTTTCTTCAAATGTATCTCTAAGTTCGTTTCGTATTTCAAAAATATGATGTAACGCCATGTGTCAAGGCGTTGTTGAATGTTGCCCATACAATTTTCGCAGTATTTCCTTTTTATGTAGATTGTTTTTAAACAAAAGGCGCTGCTCTGGGTCGGTACTTGAAAACTTGGTTCAAAAGAAAATTAAAGCTCGGAAACGCAAGAAATTAGTCCGTTTTTTTATGTAAAATGCCTTCTTTTTCCTCCACTATTGGGTCTAGGCGGTTCAAAGCTACACGAGAAACGGGTGTCAGGCTAATTTTGCTTATGATTCAATAAAATTTTAGACTAGTGTTATATAAAGTCAAGTTTTGCCTTTTCGTCAAATGTTTCTCTAAAGTCGTATCTTATTTCAAAATTATGATGTAACCCCATATGTCAAGGAATTGTTGAATGTTGCCCATAAATTTTTCGCAGTGCCCTCTTCATATGGATTGTACTTCATCAAAAATTGTTGCTCTGGGTCAGTACTTGAAAAATTGGTACATAAGAAAATAAAGCTCGGAAACGCAAAAAATTAATCTGTTTTTTATGTAAAATGCCTTCTTGTTCCTCCCTTATTGGGTCTAGGTGGTTCAAAGTTACAAAAGAAAGGTTTGTCTGGCTAACTGTGCCTATGATTTAAAAAAATTTAAGATTAGTGTTATATAAAGTCGAGTTTTGCTTTTTCGTCAAATGTTTCTCTAAAGTCGTATCTTATTTCAAAAATCTGATGTAACCCCATGAGTCAAGGAGTTGTTGAATGTTGTCCAAACAATTTGCACAGTGACAATTCATATAGATTGTACTTAATCAAAAAATGTTGCTGTGGGTCAGTACTTAAAAAGTTGGTACATAAGAAAATTAAAGCTCGGAAACGCAAAAAATTAGTCGGTTTTTTATGTAAAATGCCTTCTTGTTCCTCCACTATTGGGTCTAGGTGGTTCAAAGTTACACGAAAAAGGCGTTTCTGGTTAACTGTGCCTCTGATTTAAAGAAATTTAAGATTAGTGTTATATAAAGTCAAGTTTTGCTTTTTCGTCAAATGTTTCTCTAAAGTCGTATCTTATTTCAAATATATGATGTAACCCATGGGTCAAGGAGTTGTTGAATGCTGTCCATACAGATTTCGCTCTATCCAATTCATATGGATTGTATTTGATCAAAAATTGTTGCTCTGGGTGAGTACTTAAAAATTTGTTTCAAAAGAAAAGTAAAGCTCGGAAACGCAAAAAATTAGTCCGTTTTTTATGTAAAATGCCTTCTTTTTCCTCCACTTTTGGGTCTAGGTGGTTCAAAGTTACACGAAAAAGGTGTGTCTGGTTAACTGTGCCTTTGATTTAAAGAAATTTAAGATTAGTGTTATATAAAGTCAAGTTTTGCTTTTTCGTCAAATGTTTCTCTAAAGTTGTATCTTATTTCAAATACATGATGTAACCCCATGGGTCAAGGAGTTGTTGAATGCTGTCCATACAGATTTCGCAGTATCCACTTCAAATGGATTGTATTTAATCAGAAATTGTTGCTCTGGGTCAGTACTTAAAAATTTGTTTCAATAGAAAAGTAAAGCTCGGAAACGCAAAAAATAAGTCTGTTTTTTATGTAAAATGCCTTCTTTTTCCTCCACTTTTGGGTCCGGGCGGTTCAAAGTTACAAGAGAGACGTGTGCCAGGCTAACTTTGGCTATGATTTAAAGAAATTTAAGATTAGTGTTATATAAAGTCAAGTTTTGCCTTTTCGTCAAATGTTTCTCTAAAGCCGTATCTTATTTCAAAAATTTGATGTAACCCCATGGGTCAAGGAGTTGTTGAATGTTTCCCATACTGTTTTCGCAGTATCCTATTCATATGAATTGTACTTACTCAAAAATTGTTGCTCTGGGTGAGTACTTGAAAAATTGGTACATAAGAAAAGTAAAGCTCGGAAACGGAAAAAATAGTCTGTTTTTTATGTAAAATGCCTTCTTTTTCCTTCACTATTGGGTCTAGGTGGTTCAAAGTTACAAAAGAAACGTGTGTCAGGCTAACTTTGGTTTTGATTTAAAGAAATTCAGTATTATTGTTATATAAAGTCAAGTTTTGCATTTTCGTAAAATGTTTCTCTAAAGTCATTTCGTATTTCAAAAATATGATATAAACCCATGACGTCCTAATTATGTGGATTGTATTGAATCAAAAATTGTTGCTTTGGACAGTAATTGAAAAATTGGTACATAAGAAAATAAAGCTCGGAAACGCAAAAAATTAGTGTTTTTTAATGTAAAATACCTTCTTTCTCATCCACTATTGGGTCTAGGCGGCTCAAAGTTTTAAGAGAAACGTGTGTCAGGCTAATGTTGCCTATGATTCAAAGAAATTTCAGATTAGTGTTATATAAAGTCAAGTTTTGCATTTTCGTCAATTGTTTCTCTGAAGTCGTATCTTATTTCAAGAATCTGATGTAACCCCATGGGCCAAGGAGTTGTTGAATGTTGTCCGTACATTTTTCACAATGACAATTCATATAGATTGTATTTAATCAAAAAATGTTGCTGTGGGTCAGTACTTGAAAAGTTGGTTCATAAGAAAATTAAAGCTCGGAAACGCAAAAAATTAGTCTGTTTTTTATGTAAAACGCCTTTTTATTCCTCCACAATTGGGTCTAGGTGGTACAAAGCAACAAGAAAAAGGTGTGTCTGGCTAACTGTGCCTATGATTTAAAAAAATTTAAGATTAGTGTTACATAAAGTCAAGTTTTGCTTTTTCGTCAAATGTTTCTCTAAAGTCGTATCTTATTTCAAAATTATGATGTAACCCCATATGTCAAGGAATTGTTGAATGTTGCCCATAAATTTTTCGCAGTGCCCTCTTCATATGGATTGTACTTCATCAAAAATTGTTGCTCTGGGTCAGTACTTGAAAAATTGGTACATAAGAAAATAAAGCTCGGAAACGCAAAAAATTAGTCTGTTTTTTATGTAAAATGCCTTCTTGTTCCTCCCTTATTGGGTCTAGGTGGTTCAAAGTTACAAAAGAAAGGTTTGTCTGGCTAACTGTGCCTATGATTTAAAAAAATTTAAGATTAGTGTTATATAAAGTCGAGTTTTGCTTTTTCGTCAAATGTTTCTCTAAAGTCGTATCTTATTTCAAAGTTATGATGTAACCCCATAGGTCAAGGAATTGTTGAATGTTGCCCATACATTTTTCGCAGTGTCCTCTTCATATGGATTGTACTTAATCAAAAATTGTTGCTCTGGGTCAGTACTTGAAAAATTGGTACTAAAGAAAAGTAAAGCTCGGAAACGCAAAAATTTAGTCTGTTTTTTGTGTAAATTGCCTTATTTTTCTTCCACTTTTGGGTCCAGGCGGTTCGAAGTTACAAGAGAGACGTGTGCCAGGCTAACTTTGGCAATGATTTAAAGAAACTTAAGATTAGTGTTATATAAAGTCAAGTTTTGCAATTTCGTCAAATGTTTCTCTATGGTCGTATCTTATTTCAAAAATCTGATGTAAACCCATGGGTCAAGGAGTTGTTGAATGGTGTCCATAAAATTTTCACAGTGAAAATTCATTTAAATTGTATTTAATCAAAAAATGTTGCTGTGGGTCAGTACTTGAAAAATTGGTACATAAGAAAATAAAGCTCGGAAACGCAAAAAATTAGTCTGTTTTTTTATGGAAAATGCCTTCTTGTTCCTCCACTATTGGGTCTAGGTGGTTCAAAGTTACAAAAGAAAGGTGTGTCTGGCTAACTGTGCCTATGATTTAAAGAAATTTAGGATTAGTGTTATATAAAATCAAGTTTTGCTTTTTCGTCAAATGTTTCTCTAAAGTCGTATCTTATTTCAAAGTTATGATGTAACCCCATAGGTCAAGGAGTTGTTCAGTGTTGCCCACACTGTTTTCGCAGTATCCTATTCATATGAATTGTACTTAATCAAAAGTTGTTGCTCTGGGTCAGTACTTGAAAAATTGGTACATAAGAAAATAAAGCTCGGAAACGCAAAAAATTAGTCTGTTTTTTATGTAAAATGCCTTCTTGTTCCTCCACTATTGGGTCTAGGGGGTTCAAAGTTACAAAAAAAAGGTTTGTCTGGCTAACTGTGCCTATGATTTAAAGAAATTTAAGATTAGTGTTATATAAAGTCAAGTTTTGCTTTTTCGTCAAATGTTTCTCTAAAGTCGTATCCTATTTCAAAGTTATGATGTAACCCCATAGGTCAAGGAATTGTTGAATGTTGCCAATACATTTTTCGCAGTGTCCTCTTCATATGGATTGTACTTAATCAAAAATTGTTGCTCTGGGTCAGTACTTGAAAGGTTGGTACAAAAGAAAAAGTAAAGCTCGGAAACGCAAAAATTTAGTCTGTTTCTTTGTGTAAATTGCCTTCTTTTTCTTCCACTTTTGGGTCCAGGCGGTTCAAAGTTACAAGAGAGACGTGTGCCAGGCTAACGTTGGCAATGATTTAAAGAAATTTAAGATTAGTGTTATATAAAGTCAAGTTTTGCAATTTCGACAAATGTTTCTCTAAAGTCGTATCTTATTTCAAAAATCTGATGTAACCCCATGGGTCAAGGAGTTGTTGAATGTTGTCCATACAATTTTAACAGTGAAAATTCATTTAAATTGTATTTAATCAAAAAATGTTGCTGTGGGTCAGTACTTGAAAAATTGGTACATAAGAAAATAAAGCTCGGAAACGCAAAAAATTAGTCTGTTTTTTTATGTAAAAGGCCTTCTTGTTCCTCCACTATTGGGTCTAGGTGGTTCAAAGTTACAAAAGAAAGGTGTGTCTGGCTAACTCTGCCTATGATTTAAAGAAATTTAGGATTAGTGTTATATAAAGTCAAGTTTTGCTTTTTCGTCAAATGTTTCTCTAAAGTCGTATCTTATTTCAAAGTTATGATGTAACCCCATAGGTGAAGGAATTGTTGAATGTTGCCCATACATTTTTCGCAGTGTCCTCTTCATATGGATTGTACTTAATCAAAAATTGTTGCTCTGGGTCAGTAGTTGAAAAATTGGTTCATAAGAAAAGTAAAGCTCGGAAAAGCAAAAATTTAGTCTGTTTTTTTGTGTAAAATGCCTTCTTTTTCTTCCACTTTTGGGTCCAGGCGGTTCGAAGTTACAAGAGAGACGTGTGCCAGGCTAACTTTGGCTATGATTTAAAGAAATTTAAGATTAGTGTTATATAAAGTCAAGTTTTGCAATTTCGACAAATGTTTCTCTAAAGTCGTATCTTATTTCAAAAATCTGATGTAACCCCATGGGTCAAGGAGTTGTTGAATGTTGTCCATACAATTTTAACAGTGAAAATTCATTTAAATTGTATTTAATCAAAAAATGTTGCTGTGGGTCAGTACTTGAAAAATTGGTACATAAGAAAATAAAGCTCGGAAACGCAAAAAATTAGTCTGTTTTTTTATGTAAAAGGCCTTCTTGTTCCTCCACTATTGGGTCTAGGTGGTTCAAAGTTACAAAAGAAAGGTGTGTCTGGCTAACTCTGCCTATGATTTAAAGAAATTTAGGATTAGTGTTATATAAAGTCAAGTTTTGCTTTTTCGTCAAATGTTTCTCTAAAGTCGTATCTTATTTCAAAGTTATGATGTAACCCCATAGGTCAAGGAATTGTTGAATGTTGCCCAAACATTTTTCGCAGTGTCCTCTTCATATGGATTGTACTTAATCAAAAATTGTTGCTCTGGGTCAGTAGTTGAAAAATTGGTACATAAGAAAAGTAAAGCTCGGAAAAGCAAAAATTTTGTCTGTTTTTTTGTGTAAAATGCCTTCTTTTTCTTCCACTTTTGGGTCCAGGCGGTTCGAAGTTACAAGAGAGACGTGTGCCAGGCTAACTTTGGCTATGATTTAAAGAAATTTAAGATTAGTGTTATATAAAGTCAAGTTTTGCCTTTTCGTCAAATGTTTCTCTAAAGCCGTATCTTATTTCAAAAATTTGATGTAACCCCATGGGTCAAGGAGTTGTTGAATGTTTCCCATACTGTTTTCGCAGTATCCTATTCATATGAATTGTACTTACTCAAAAATTGTTGCTCTGGGTGAGTACTTGAAAAATTGGTACATAAGAAAAGTAAAGCTCGGAAACGGAAAAAATAGTCTGTTTTTTATGTAAAATGCCTTCTTTTTCCTTCACTATTGGGTCTAGGTGGTTCAAAGTTACAAAAAAAACGTGTGTCAGGCTAACTTTGGCTTTGATTTAGAGAAATTCAATATTATTGTTATATAAAGTCAAGTTTTGCATTTTCGTAAAATGTTTCTATAAAGTCGTATCTTATTTCAAAATTTTGATGTAACCCCATGGGTCAAGGAGTTGTTGAATGTTGCCCATACTGTTTTCGCAGTATCCTAGTCATATGAATTGTACTTAATCAAAAATTGTTGCTCTGGGTCAGAACATGAAAAATTGGCTCAAAAGAAACTTAAAGCACGGAAACGCAAAAAATTAGTCCGTTTTTTTAAGTAAAATGCCTTCTTTTTTCTCCACTATTGGGTCTGGGCGGTTCAAAGTTACAAGAGAAACGTTTGTCAGGCTAACTTTGGCTATGATTGAAAGAAATAAAGATTAGTGTTATATAAAGTCAAGTTGTGCATTTTCATCAAATATTTCTCTAAGCTTGTTTCGTATTTCAAAAATATGATGTAACGCCATGTGTCATGGAGTAGTTGAATGTTGCCCATACTATTTTTGCAGTATGTCCTATTCATGTAGATTGTTTTTAATCAAAAATTGTTGTTCTGGGTCAGTACTTGAAAATTTGGCTCAAAAGAAACCTAAAGCTGGGAAACGCAAAGAATTAGTCCGTTTTTTTTAAGTGAAATGCCATCGTTTTCCTCCACTATTGGGTCTAGGCGGTTCAAAGTTACAAGAGAAACGTGTGTCAGGCTAACTTTGCCTATGCTTTAAAAAATTTTAAGATTAGTGTTATATAAAGTCAAGTTTTGAATTTTCGTCAAATGTTTCTCTAAAGTCGTATCTTATTTTAAAAATATGATGTAACCCCATCGATCAAGGAGTTGTTAAATGTTCTCAATACAGTTTTCGCGGCGTCCAATTCATATGGATTGTGTTTAATCAAAAAATGTTGCTGTGGGTCAGTACTTGAAAACTTGGTACATAAGAAAAGTAAAGCTCGGAAACGCAAAAAAATAAGTCTGTTTTTTATGTAAAATGCCTTCTTGTTCCTCCACTTTTGGGTCTAGGTGGTTCAAAGTTACAAAAGAAACGTGTGTCTGGCTAACTTTGCCTATGATTTAAAAAAATTTAGTATTAGTTTTATATAAAGTCAAGTTTTGAATTTTCGTCAAATGTTTCTCTAAAGTCGTATCTTTTTTCAATTATATGATGCAACCTTATGGGTCAAGGAGTTGTTGAATGGTGTCCATACAGTTTTCGCAGTGTCCAATTCATATGGATTGTATTTTATCAAAAATTGTTGCTCTGGGTCAGTAATTGAAGATTTGGTTCAAAAGAAATTTAAAGCTCGGAAACGCGAAAAATTATTCCGTTTTTTCTTGTAAAATGCCTTCTTTTTCCTCCACTATTGGGTCTAGGAGGTTCAAAGTTATAAGAGAAACGTGCATCAGGCTAACTTTGCCTATGATTTAAAGAAGTTTAAGATTATTGTTATATAAAGTCAAGTTTTGGATTTTTGTCAAACGTTTCTCTAAAATCGTATCTTATTTCAAAAATACAATGTAACCCCATGGGTCAAGGAGTTGTTGATTGTTGTCAAAACAGTTTTCGCAGCGTCCAATTCATATAGATTGTATATAAACAAAAAGTGTTGCTGTGGGTCAGTACTTGAAAATTTGGTACATAAGAAAAGTAAAGCTCGGAAACGCAGAAAAATTATTCTGTTTTTTATGTAAAATGCCTCCTTGTTCCTCCACTATTGGGTCTAGGCGGTTCAAAATTACAAGAGAAACTTGTGTCAGGCTAACTTTGCCTATGATTTAGAGAAGTTTAAGAATAGTATTATAAAAAGTCAAGTTTTGAATTTTCGTCAAACGTTTCTCTAAAGTCGTATCTTACTTCAAATATATGATGTAACCCCATGGGTCAAGGAGTTGTTGAATGTTGTCAATACAGTTTTCGCAGCGTCCAATTCATATAGATTGTATATAATCAAAAAATGTTGCTGTGGGTCAGTACTTGAAAATTTGGTACATAAGAAAAGTAAAGCTCGGAAACGCAAAAAATTAGTCTGTTTTTTATGTAAAATATCTTCTTGTTCCTCCACTATTGGGTCTAGGCGGTTCAAAGTTACAAGAGAAACTTGTGTCTGGCTAACTTTGCCTATGACTTAAAGAAGTTTAAGATTAGTGTTATATAAAGTCAAGTTTTGAATTTTCGTCAAATGTTTCTCTAAAGTTGTATCTTATTTCAAATATATGATGTAACCCCATGGGTCAAGGAGTTGTTGAATGCTGTCCATACAGATTTCGCAGTATCCAATTCATGTGGATTGTATTTAATCAAAATTTGTTGCTCTGGGTCAGTACCTAAAAATTTGTTTCAAAAGAAAAGTAAAGCTCGGAAACGCAAAAAATTAGTCCGTTTTTTATGTGAAATGCCTTCTTTTTCCTCCACTATTGGGTCTAGGCGGTTCAAAGTTACAAGAGAAACTTATGTCTGGCTAACTTTGCCTATGACTTAAAGAAATTGAAGATTAGTGTTATAAAAGTCAAGCTTTGCATTTTCGTCAAATGTTTCTCTAAAGTCGTATCTTGTTTCAAAAATATGACGTAACCCAATGGGTCAAGGAGTTGTTGAATGTTGCCCGTACTGTTTTCGCAGTGTCCTATTCATATGGATTGTACTTAATCAAAAATTGTTGCTCGGGGTCAGTACTGGAAAAATTGGTTCATAAGAAAAGTAAAGCCCGGCAACACAAAAATTTAGTCTGTTTTTTTTTATGTAAAATGCCTTCTTGATCCTCCACTATTGGGTCTAGGTGGTTCAAAGTTACAAGAGAAACGTTTGTTTGGCTAATTTTGCCTATGACTTAAAAAAATTTAAGATTAGTGTTATATAAAGTCAAGTTTTGAACTTTCGTCAAATGTTTCTCTAAAGTCGTATCTTATTTCAAATATATGACGTAACCCCATGGGTCAAGGAGTTGTTGAATGTTGCCCGTACTGTTTTCGCAGTGTCCTATTCATATGGATTGTATTTAATCAAAATTTGTTGCTCTGGGTCAGTACTTGAAAAATTGGTTCATAAGAAAAGTAAAGCCCGGCAACGCAAAAATTAGTCTGTTTTTTATGTAAAATGCCTTCTTATTCCTCCACTATTGGGTCTAGGTGGTTCAAAGTTACAAGAGAAACGTTTGTCTGGCTAATTTTGCCTATGATTTAAAGAAATTAAGATTAGTGTTATATAAAGTCAAGTTTTGAATTTTCGTCAAATGTCTCTCTAAAGTCGTATCTTATTTTAAAAACATGATGTAACCCCATCGATCAAGGAGTTGTTGAATGTTCTCAATGCAGTTTTCGCAGCGTCCAATTCATATAGATTGTATATAATCAAAAATTGTTGCCGTGGGTCAGTACTTGAAAATTTGGTTCATAAGAAAAGTAAAGCCCGGCAACGCAAAAAATTAGTCTGTTTTTTATGTAAAATGCCTTCTTATTCCTCCACTATTGGGTCTAGGTGGTTCAAAGTTACAAGAGAAACGTTTGTCTGGCTAATTTTGCCTATGATTTAAAGAAATTTAAGATTAGTGTTATAAAAAGTCAGGTTTTGAGTTTTCGTCAAATGTTTCTCTAAAGTTGTATCTTATTTCAAATATATGATGTAACCCCATGGGTCAAGGAGTTGTTGAATGCTGTCCATACAGATTTCGCAGTATCCAATTCATATGGATTGTATTTAATCAAAAATTGTTGCTCAGGGTCAGTACTTGAAAAATTGGTACATCAGAAAATTATTGTGGCTGATCTTAATAACTCAGATTTGAAATTGAATAGCGCTTCAAGGTCATTTCAAGCTGTCCGAATTAGAATAGCATGACAAGCGAAATTTAAGGCTACATTCTTTCAAAGCCATCCAGATTTGTTCACTTTGTTCAACATTTATATTTAGCAACTATTACTAGTACAAAATTGTCATACATGAATTGAAACTTCTACATGGTTAACAAATTTCCCATGACATCAAATTGACAATGAAAAAGTGACGTTATGGAAAAATGTTCACATTCTGTCGACAAATTTATCTACAACCAATCAACAGTTGAATTTGATATGCAAATCCGTGACTATCAGCATAAATAGAGCTTGAAAAACTACCAAAATTCAGTTGAATCTCGTAAATTTTTGGTTATATTAAATTGACGTAAAGTGCGTATTGAAGCACATTTTCTTGAGCGGTAATTTACTTGTTATCGTGTCTTGTTTCTGTAGATCATATTAGTGATTGTACAATTTTAACTTTACTTTGACTTGTGAAAAGAGAACTAACTTTGATATTCTCAAAACTTTCTTTCTGAGGAACAAAGTTCCTAAGTAAGAGAAACTTTGCGCAAAGCATAAAGTCAGTTTCTCTTACTGGCTTTAACGAAGCCTACTCTAGTTCAACATTGGTGTTATTGAAACCAACAGAGACTTGCTAACTTTGAATTTTGAAAAATATTATTATTATCAGATTTGCAACTGGTAAGACAGCCCGTTTTACAACTGCTCGCTGCAGCAGGTTGAAACTTTGCATAGTAATAGCCAAGTTATAGGGCCACAAATTGTAGGAACGGGAATTCTTAAATTCAGTTTATAAATTGAGTTATTAACAAAACTCAACAAAAGTTGATTGTTTCAATTTGAATTATTTTGTTATTCTGAGAGAAACAATTTTGTTATACAGCAAAGCTGAGCAATCAGTTATCAAGAGGAATCGAGCAACAAGTAATGCAACGCTAATCTACAGTATAGTGGATAATACAGTTCACAAAAGTTAAATGCAAAAACACAATATCCGGTCAGGTTTGAAAACGCTGAAACGAACTGGGCGGTGTAAAGTTTTCCTTGACTTTGATAGGAGAGCAGCCGTTACATTTGGTCCGCCGATCCGGACAGTGGAAGGCAAATTGCTGTCTAATCCAATGAAGAGAGTGCCGAAAGCACCCCCCCCCCCACCCAAAAAAAATCAAACTAATCAACAGTGCAACGCCAGTGAGGCAGAGCGAAAGGTGCCAGTGCAATTCACAAAACACGTTGAAGAGCTGACCTCGCTTAAAAGGAACCAGTAAAGCTAACAGCAACCAAGCAATCCAAGCACAACCAGCAGAGAGGAGCTTCAATCAACAGCTCAAAGGTACGACAAGAAGATCCAAGATTTAGTGGAAGAATTTAGGAAGAAGTTTAGATTGAAGATTTAGATGTACCCAACAAACTAAAGGTCCACTACCAACAGACTGTTCACCTTCTAGAGGAAGAAATACCCAAAATACCCAAGCAACTGCAGCATCGAAACAAGATTGTGCCCTATCAATCTAATTTCGTTGAAGAACCTCTGAAAGAAGCAAGCAAGTGCAAAGCAGTTTTGGACTGGCTTGCATATATAAGGAAAGGCACGCAACCAGCAGTGAATGCAGAGCAAAGCAACACAACTCAAGCAGTGAACGACAACGAGAGCAATAACAACTACCCAACGGACAACCCAGTTGCTCAAACATTGCAAACTGGAGCAACAGCAAGTGGCCAAGATATGGAGAATGTTTCGGAAACATCTTCAGCAAAGCAAAGGCGCGAGGAAAGGATGAAGAAGTTCGATGTTGAATTCGAAACCAAGATGCGACTAGAACAGGCACGGTTCAAGCGGAGGAAGCTAGATCTTGAAATGCAAATGAAGGAACTGGAAACCAAGCATCAACTGCCGGAGGAAGAGCGCGAGCTAGAGCGCAAAGTGAAGAGAACAGCATTAGAGAACGATGATGGTCGTTCCCAATCAGCTGGTGCTCGAGACAAATCACCATTCAATTTGATCCCAAAGAAAAGATATGTCTCAGACTGGGCCAGCAGGATTGACAACCTTCTAACACCAGAACAAACAACAGCTCGCTACAAAGTAACCCCTGAAGTGAACAGGTATAGTCACTTCTCACGTTATCGCAGTTCACGAGGCCAATCCTCAAGCGTTGAAGACCAAGGCGTTTCCCCCAGAGCAGGTCTACATTACAACACTGGCTATTCAGGTAGTAGTAGCCTACCAAAGCTGAAATTGAACAACTTCGACGGAAACCCTCTCGAATGGCCGGAGTGGTCTAGTATGTTCATTGCTACAGTGGATCAACGGTCAATACCAGACTCAGAGAAGATGAGCCATCTGAAGACTCTACTGACAGGCAAAGTAAGTTCAGCAATCTCTGGAATGGGTTATTCTGGACAGTTCTATGGTGCTGCATGGAGTATTCTGACGAATAATTTTGGAAGGCCTCATGTGATCATTGATGAACAACTGGAGAGTCTTCGCAAAGCATGTCAGGTGAAACTTCACGACTCAACAGGTCTGATCAGTTTCTCAGTTATTGTTTCGAACTTTGTGAATGTGCTCAAAGAGTACAAGCAGATTGGTGATCTGTAATCAAGCTCGAGACTGTTTATGGCAGGAGATAAACTACCTCAAGTTCCCAAAGAGAAGTGGTGGTTCTACGTTGATGATAAAGATGAAGATTGGCCTGATCTAATTATGTTTGAAAAGTGGCTGTCTAGGATAGCATTCGTGCACGAAGGGTTTTCAGCTTTCAAGGGAGAGCGAAGAGAAGAAGACCGAAGAAGCATAAATAGAGACAAACGGTTCTCGAAAACATCGAACTTCAGTGCAAGTTCGAACGTGAAAGAAACGAAGCAAACGCAAAGTGATCAGTGTCCGCTAGCTGATGGCACTCATAAAATATGGAACTGTCCAATATTCAGGAAAATGAGTGTGAATGATTGGTACGCAGCAGTGAGGAAGCAACGCTTATGTTACGGATGTCTAGGCAAAAGACATGCAATCAAAGATTTTAAAGTCAATGCGTGCGGCATCAATGGATTCATCAAGAAGCACAATGGATTGCAACACTCAGAAAACCAAATGGATGAGGGCAATCACGCAGTCAATGTAAGCGCAGCAACAATCAACCAGAGTAACGAAGTTACTAGTTTTCTTCAGATAGTTCCTGTCTCAATACAGAGCAGTGGCAACAGGTTGAACACATATGCTCTCCTTGACAGTGTAGTGGATCAACGGTTTCATTCATCGATCAAAGTGTGCAAGAGAAGTTACGGGCCCAAAGCACCGATGTGACGATCAACATAGCTGGCATACATGGAACAAAGTATCTGAAGAGAGAAAAGTTTAATCTCAAAATAAAGGGACTACATTCAAAGGTACATTCAATCGAAGCGTTTGCACACCCGTCAATCTCCTTGGGAAACACAAACTACAACTACAACAAGCTGAAGCAAAGCTTCAATCACTTGAGTGTTCTACCCAACGAAAGCTTCAACTTGATAGAAGTTGGCATCATCCTTGGTCAAGTTGATTACGAGCTAGAATTCCCATTGGACTATACAATAGGAACACGAAGTGAACCTTCCGCCGTTCTAACAGAACAAAAGAACTAGGATGTGTAGTCAGTGGACCCATGACGGGCAAAAAAAGACAAAATGTTTGTAATTTCGCCTTCACAGAAGATGTGAAAGTGGCTGAGAATATTCAAACCTGGTGGGACATAGAAACCTATGCTTCCAAAATCAATGTCGTCAAAGGCGCAAAAGATGCTAGAGAGTACGACGAAGTTCACAGGCGAGCGGTACGAAGTGGGAATGCTGTGGAGTGAACCAGAGCCAAACCTACCGAACAACTATAGCTCAGCATTGGGTCAGCTTTACTCACTGGAGAGAAGATTCCAAAGGGACCCAAACCTGAAGAGTTTGTATCAACAGTCAATAGATACAGATGAAGAAAAAAGATTGGTAAAGATATTGGACGAGTCTAAAGTGAAAGGCACCTTCGGGAAGGAATGTTATTTGCCCCACCATCCAGTACTCAACCCGAACAAGACTGGCAAAGTAAGACGTGTTTGCAATGCTGCATCAAAGTACAAAGAAGTATGCCTTAATGATAAGCTACTAGCACAACCTGATCTGCTACATGGCTTCATTGGAACAATTTTCAGATTCCGTGAAGGACCAATAGCCCTAACAGCTGAAATCGAATCGATGTTTCTACAGGTGCAAGTTCCCGAACAGGATAGAAGTTGCTTGAGGTCCTTACGGCGTCCAAGAACTAACGAACCTGTTCAGATGTACGAATATCACTGTCACGTATTTGGAGTTTAAAGTTCTCCAATTTGTGCAAACTATGCTCTCAAGCGAGTGGGACTGGACAACGAAGAAGGGTATCCAATAGCAACAAAGTCAAAATAAAACAACTTCGGACGATTTCATCAAATCAGTAGAAACCCCGGAAGAAGCAATTGAAGTCTTCAATCAACTACAACCTCTTCTCTCACGATATAGATTTGAACTGAAAAAATGAATAAGCAACAACGATGCAGTTACCGAAGCAATCCCAGAAGACTTGAAGTCAATCAGCAACACGAAGCAAATCGAACTGGAACCCAATACAGAGGGATTCTCGGAGTGCTAGGACTACAATGGACCGTTATTGATGGCAGTCTTCGAATGTGCAGAGGTACGAACAAAGAAGTGGAAACACCGATAACCCAGAGGAAGATTCTGTCACTGGTATCTTCAGTATTCGACCCGATCGGATTGTTTGCTCCGTTCAGTGTTCACATGAGATTTCTGAAAGGCATCTGGACTAAGAATGGACAACAATGGGACATCAAAGTGGAGCCTAGTGAAGAAAAAAATTCCTGGAGCCTAGAATGAGATGGAAAGAACAACTTCCAATAGTGGCTGAAACAATCATCGATAGAAGATACTTCAACAGAGAGAGGGATAAAGCCGAACTTCATGTGTTTGCTGACGCATCCGAAGACACGATGTGTGCAGTGGCCTATCTACGTTCACAACCAAAAGAGTACTCAGCTGACTTAGCATTTGTCATTGGAAAAGGCAGAGTGGCACCGATGAGGCACCTTTCAATACCGCGATTGGAATTGCGAGCGACAGTCATGGCGGTGAGGTTGAAACAACAAATAGTCAAGGAACATGAAATGAAGATATTTGAACTACAGTAATGCAGTAGATACACAGTTTACATCGTTAACAACAATTGTTTTTGGCCAATCGAGTGGCTGAGATACTAGATACAACTGATGTTTCACAGTGGAAACATGTCAGTGGTATCAACAACCCAGCGGACATTGGCACCAGAGCAATCAACATTGAAGAACTCAAGAGAAGTGAGTGGCTCACAGGGCCGGTCTGGCTGGAACAACCAGAAAGCGAATGGCCATAGCAAGTGAATCTAATCTTTGCATCAGATGAAGAGAATATACCCTCATCAGTCTTCATGATACAGGCTGAAGAAAAGAAAGCTGTCATTCAATTGGAACGATTAATTTTCACAGACTGGTATATACAGTGGCATACGTACAGCGAGCATTGAACAAACACAAACCAGCAACACTCGTAGTCAGCATTGAAGAAAGAGAAAAAGCAAAAGCAACAATCTTCAAGTTACTACAGCAAGAACATTTTGGTGAAGAGATGAAATCTCTCAGAGCTGGAAAGAAAATTCCAAAAAGCAGCAAAATCCTACAATTCTCGCTTGTCCTAGATGAAGAAGGACTTATTCGGGCCAAAGGAAGAATAGGCAAAAGTTAATTGGACTTCAATGCAAAGCTTCCAGTTTTGCTACATTGGAAACATCATGCGGTTGAATTATTCTTGCGATACGAGCACAAGGACAATCAACGCGAGGGCACTGAGCATGTAAGAAACATTGTTCAGCAGAAGATGTGGATCATAGGCATACGGAACGCCTTAGGATCAATCGAGAACAAGTGCGTTACCTGCAGAAAAGGCAGAGCACAAACGATATCACCTGTCATGGCAGATCTACTCGAAGAGCGGTTAGAAGCTTCAACAGCCTTTACAAATGTTGGAGTTGACTATTTTGGCCCTTTCATTGTGAAGATTGGGCGCAGAAGCGAAAAGCGATGGTGTTGTCTATTTACTTGTCTAACTATGAGAGCGGTGCATATAGAAGTGGTACCCAAGTTGGACACCGATAGTTGTCTCAATACAATAATGACATTTATTGCTCGAAGAGGCAAACCGAATACGATCATCAGTGACATCGGGACAAACTTTGTGGGAGCTGAAAGTGAGTTTGCGTAGTATGTTGCATCATGGAACAAAGAAGGGATCGAAGAACATCTAATTCAACGAGGAATCAGATGGAAGTTCAATCCACCCGCAGCACCCCACTTTGGAGGAGTATGGGAGCGGTTGGTGAGAAGTAGCAAGAAAGCAATGTATGCCGTGTTGGGGAACAGATCAGTCAGCGAGGACGTTCTTTCAACAACAATGCGTATTGTTGAGCAGACTTTGAACGCAAGACCGTTGACTCCAGTCAGTTCAGATGTTGAAGACTGAGAAGCATTGACCCCCAATCACTTCTTGCTTGGCAACAGGAACGTTTGCCTACCCTATCTACCATGCGCAGAGGAATTTGTGGATCATCGAAAGCTCTTCCGACAAGCTCAAATTTATGCAAATCTCATATGGGATAGATTTCATAAAGAATATCTGCCAACTCTGAAAAATCGGCAAAAATGGCAATCTACGTCGAACGAAATCCTTAAAGAAGGCAATCTCGTTTGGTTGATCAAAGACGGCGATAAGCGTGGATATAACAATCTAGGTAGAGTTACGAAGACAATCGATGGGTCTGACGGTGTGATTCGATCGGAGATAGTTCGAACGAACGACGGAGCATACAAGAGACCAGTAGTGAAGCTCGCCCCAGTACTACCTGCAAAAGATGTTTTCGCGATGGAAAACAGAGCCGGCGATATTGCGGTTGAGCTTAATGACTCAGAACTCAAATTTAAAAGCGCTTCAAGGTCTTTTCAGGCAGTCCAATTTAGAATAACATGACAAGCGAAATTTAACGCTACATTCTATCAAAGCCATTCAGATTTGTTCACTTTGTTCAACATTTATATTTAGCAACTATTATTAGTACACAATTGTCATACATGAAGTAAAACTCAAACTCGAACTACCTCAACCGCAAACAAAACAATACTACGACTTAAAAGTATTGCATCAGATTCTTTGCGATTGGATTGCGAATCCACCTGTTATTGATACAGAATATTCGACAAAACTTCTACAAAACAAATTTCCCATGACATCAAATTTACACTAAAAAAGTGACGTAATGGAAAAGTGTTCACATTCTGTCGACATTATTATCTACAAGCAATCAACAGTTGAATTTAACATGCAAACCACGTGACCATAAATCGAGCTTGAAAAACTACCAAAAATTAGATGAAACTCGTCAACTTGGTTATATTAAATTGACATACAGTGCGTATTGAAGGGCACTTTCTTGAGCGGTAAATTACTTGTCATCTTCTTGTTATTATCTTGTTTCGGTAGATCAAATTAGTGATTGTACAGTTTTAAATTTACTTTGAATTTTGAAAAGAGAATTAACTTTCATATTCTCAAAACTTTCTTTCTGAGGAACAAAGTTCCTAAGTAAGAGAAACTTTTCGCAAAGCATAAAGTCAGTTTCTCTTACTGGCTTTAACGAAGCCTACTCTAGTTCAACATTGGTGTTATTGAAACCAATAGAGAGATTTGCTAACTTTGAATTTTGAAAAATATTATTATTATCAGATTTGCAAATGGTAAGACAGCCCGTTTTACAACTGCTCGCTGCAGCAGGTTGAAAATTTGCATAGTTATAGCCAAGTTATAGGGCCACAAATTGTAGGAACGGGAATTCTTAAATTCAGTTTATAAATTGAGTTATTAAGAAAACTCAACAAAAGTTGATTGCTTCAATTTGAATTACTTTGTTATTCTGAGAGTAACATGTTTGTTATACAGCAAAGCTGAGCAATTAGATATCAATAGGAATCGAGCAACAAAAGTTAACTGCAAAAACACAATATCCAAATTTGAAACCGTTGAAACGAACTGGGCGGTGTAAATTTTCCTTGACTTTGATAGGAGAGCAGCCGTTACAAAAAGTAAAGCTCGGAAACGCAAAAGTATAGTCTGTTTTTTATGTAAAACGCCTTCCTTCTTCCTCCACTATTGAGTCCAGGCGCTTCAAAAATACAAGAGAGACGCGCGCCAGGCTAACTGTGGCTAAGATTTAAAGAAATTTAAGATTAGTGTTATATAAAGTCAAGTTTTGCTTTTTCGTCAAATGTTTCTCTAAAGTCGTATCTTATTTCAAAATTATGATGTAACCCCATATGTCAAGGAATTGTTGAATGTTGCCCATAAATTTTTCGCAGTGCCCTCTTCATATGGATTGTACTTCATCAAAAATTGTTGCTCTGGGTCAGTACTTGAAAAATTGGTACATAAGAAAATAAAGCTCGGAAACGCAAAAAATTAGTCTGTTTTTTATGTATAATGTTTTCTTTTTCCTCCACTATTGGGTCTAGGTGGTTCAAATTTCCAAGAGAAACATGTGTCAGGCTAATTTTGCCTATGATTTAAAGAAATTTAAGATTAGTGTTATATAAAGTCAAGTTTTGCATTTTCGTCAAATGTTTCTCTAAGCTCGTTTCGTATCTCAAAATATGATGTAACGCCATGTGTCAAGGAGTTGTTGAATGTTGCCCATACTATTTTCGCAGTATGTCCTATTCATATAGATTGCATTTAATCAAAAGTTGTTGCTCTGGGTCAGTACTTGAAAATTTGGTACAAAAGAAAAGTAAAGCTCGTAGACGCAAAATTATAGTCCGTTTTTTATGTATAATGTCTTCTTTTTCCTCCACTATTGGGTCTAGGTGGTTCAAATTTCCAAGAGAAACATGTGTCAGGCTAATTTTGCCTATGATTTAAAGAAATTTAAGATTAGTGTTATATAAAGTCAAGTTTTGCATTTTCGTCAAATGTTTCTCTAAGCTCGTTTCGTATCTCAAAATATGATGTAACGCCATGTGTCAAGGAGTTGTTGAATGTTGCCCATACTATTTTCGCAGTATGTCCTATTCATATAGATTGTATTTAATCAAAAATTGTTGCTAAGGGTCAGTACTTGAAAAATTGGTACATAAGAAAATTAAAGCCCGGAAACGGAAAAAAATAGTCCCTTATTTTTTTAAAATGCCTTCTTTTTCCTCCAATATTGGGTCTAAGTGGTTCAAAGTTACAAAAGAAACGTGTGTCAGGCTAACTTTGGCTTTGATTTAAAGAAATTCAATTTTATTGTTATATAAAGTCAAGTTTTGCATTTTCGTGAAATGTTTCTCTAAAGTCATTTCCTGTTTCAAAAGTATTATGTAAACCTATGGGTCAAGGAGTAGATGAAAGTTGTCCATACTATTTTCGCAGTATGTCCTATTCCTGTGGATTGTATTTAATCAAAAATTGTTGCTCTGGGTCAGTACTTGAAAAATTGGTACATAAGAAAATAAAGCTCGGAAAGGCAAAAAATTAGTCTGTTTTTTATGTAAAATGTCCTTTTTCTCCTCCACCATTGGTTCTAGGCGGTTCAAAGTAACAAGAGAGACGTGTGCCAGGTTAATTTTGGCTAAGATTTAAAGAAATTTAAGATTAGTGTTATATAAAGTCATGTTTTGCATTTTCGTCAAATGTTTCTCTAAGCTCGTTCCGTATTTCAAAAATATGATGTAACGCCATGTGTCACGGAGTTGATGAAAGTTGCCCATACTATTTTCGCAGTATGTCCTATTCATGTGGATTGTATTTAATCAAAAATTGTTGCTCTGGGTCAGTACTTAAAAATTTGGTTCAAAAGAAAAGTAAAGCACGGAAACCCAAAAAATTAGTCCGTTTTTTATATAAAATGCCTTCTTTTTCCTCCACTATTGGGTCTAAGCGGTTCAAAGTTACAAGAGAAGCGTGTGTCTGGCTAACTTTGCCTATGATTTAAAGAAATTTAAGATTAGCGTTACATAAAGTCAAGTTTTGCATTTTCGTCAAATGTTTCTCTAAAGTCGTATCTTATTTCAAGAATCTGATGTAACCCCCTGGGTCAAGGAATTGTTGAATGTTGTCCACACATTTTTCACAGTGACAATTCATATAGATTGTTTTTAATCAAAAAATGTTGCTCTGGGTCAGTACTTGAAAAATTGGTACATAAAAAATTTAAAGCTCGGAAACGCAAAAAATTAATGTATTTTTTATGTAAAAAGCCTTCTTATTTCCCGACTATTAGCTCTAGGCGGTTAAAAGTTTTAAGAGAAACGGTTGTCAATCTAATTTTTGCTTTGATTTAAAGAATTTTAAGATTAGATTTAAAAAAATCTAGTTTTGCTTTTTCGTCAAATGTTTCTCTAAAGCCGTTTCGCGTTTCAAAAATATGATGTAAATCAATGGGTCACGGAGCTGTAGAACGTTGCCCATTCTATTTTCATATTGTTTCTTTTTCATGTGTATTGTTTTAAATAAAAATTGTTTGCTCTGGAGTCAATACTTGAAAAATTGGTACATTAGAAAAGTAAAGAAACGCAAAAAAATTTAGCCTGTTTTTTATGTATAATGCCTTTTTATTTCTGCACTTTTGGTTCTAGGTGGTTCAAAGTGATGAAACAAACGTATGGCAGCCTAGCATTGGCTTTGATGTAAAGAAATTAAAAACTAGTGCTTAATAAAGTCAATTTTTGCAATTTCGTTAAAGTTTTCGTTAAAGTCGATTCGTTTTTCAAAAATATGATGTAACCAGATGGGCCAAGGAGTTGTTGATGGTTGCTTATAATATTTTCATAGTATCTCCTTTTCATATAGATTGTATTAAACCAAAAAGTTTTTCTCGGGGGACATTACTTGAAAAATCGGTACATTAGAAAATTAAATATCGGAAACGAAAAAAACGTCTGTTTTCAATGTAGAATGTCTCCTTATTTCTCGACTAATGAATCTAGGTTGTTCAAAGTGATAAGAAAAAGGTGTGTAAAGATTACTGTGGCTATGATGTAAAAAAATTTAGGATTAGTGTTGTATAAAGTCAGGTTCTGCAATTTCGTCAAATGTTTCTCTAAGTCGATTCGTATTTCAAAAATATGATGTAACCTCATGGGTCAAGGAGTTTTTGAATGTTGCTCAAATTTTTTGGTAGTATTTGCTGATCATATGGATTGTTTCAAACTAAAAAATTCTGCTTTGGGTCAGTACTTGAAAATTTGGTACATTATATGGTGTACGTCCCAGTGCCACAAAAACTAACTTTCTTTTCTGAAAAATCCCTTGCTGAAAAAAGGCTTTGCTTGTCAATGTGGGACTGGTCGAATCTGTTTTCACTTGCCAACTCTATTTCAATTGTCTAAACCTATTTTCACTGGTCAAATCTATATTGTGAAGTAAATGATGCACGTCCCAATGCCACAAAGACTTTTTTTCTAAAAAATCCCTTTCTCAAAGAAGGTATTGTTTGTCGATGTGGGACTGGCCGAATCTGTTTGCACTCGCCAAATATATTTTCATTGGCCAAATCTATTTTCATTGATGTAATCTGTTTTGTGAAAAATTTCCGAAAAATCCGTCGATCAAAAAAAAGCTTTGTTTTTCAATAGGGGACTGGCCGAATCTGTTTTAACTTGCCAAATCTAAATCTATTTTAATAGGCCAAATCTGTTTTCACTAGTCGAGTCTAATTTTTGAAATATATGATGTACTTCCCAGTGCCACAAATCTGGTTTTTTTTCCGAAAACCCCTCGCTCAAGAAAGGTTTATTTGTTTTGTTTGTCAATGTGGGACTGGCCGAATCTATTTTCACTGGCCAGTTCTATTTTCGTTGGCCAAATAAATTTTCATTGGTGTAATCTGTTTTGTTAACAATTTGATGTACGTCCCAGTGCCACAAAAACTATTTTTTTCCGAAAACCCCTCGCTCAAGAAAGGTTTGTTTGTTTTGTTTGTCAATGTGGGACTGGCCGAATCTGTTTTCACTGGCCAATTCTATTTTCGTTGGCCAAATAAATTTTCATTGGTGTAATCTGTTGTGTTAACGATTTGATGTACGTCCCAATGCCACAAAAACTATTTTTTCCGAAAACCCCTCGCTCAAGAAAGGTTTGTTTGTTTTGTTTGTCAATGTGGGACTGGCCGAATCTATTTTCACCAGCCAATTCTATTTTCGTTGGCCAAATAAATTTTCCTTGGTGTAATCTGTTTTGTAAACAATTTGATGTACGTCCCAGTGCCACAAAAACTATTTTTTTCCGAAAACCCCTCGCTCAAGAAAGGTTTGTTTGTTTTGTTTGTCAATGTGGGACTGGCCGAATCTGTTTTCACTGGCCAATTCTATTTTCGTTGGCCAAATCTATTTTCATTGGTGTAATCTGTTTTGTTAACAATTTGATGTACGTCCCAGTGCCACAAAAACTATTTTTTTCCGAAAAACCCATCGTTCAAAAAAGGCTTTATTTGTCAATGTTGAACTGCTGTATATTCATTGAACCGGCTACGAACCTTTTGATAAGTAGTAATAATGTAGTAATAAGTACTGGTAGTAGTAATAGAGCTTTAATAATCGCTTTTATGCTTTTATGCAAAAACGCGCATTAAAGTAAGCCTGATTGCGGATTATAATGCGAAATCGAGTTACGTTGCGTGCGAAAAAGCGATACAAGAATGGAGGAGATGCGTGATACAAAATGAGCGAAAAATAGGATACATAGCTTGTACTTTTATTTCGCGGCTAAGATTAGGACACTTTTCGAACGCGGATTGCTAATTTCTCTTCAATTGTGCCAGTTTCTGCTATAGTAATTATTTTCCGCAATACTGTTGCATTTTCAATGTATTAACATAGGAAAAACGAACACGAGAAACACAGATCTGGCATATTTACCCGTGAGGATTCGGGAATTACTCTGCGGCGTAATGTTTCCGGGGTACTTTGAAAACACTCCACAGCGATTGAAAAAGATCAACTAGCACCGATGGCGTCAGAGGAGGGCATATTAAAAGTTTTCAACCGGTTTTCAACCATTTTCAGTTTTCAGCCGAATTGGAGCCGTAAATAGCCAAAACCACCAAATTTTTGTATTTTATTTCACAGATTTACTAAATGTCAAATCGTGGCAAAATTGTTAAAAGGGGGAAACTAAGGGTTCCTTTACTCAACGACAAATCCGTTGAGTGTTTATTAGCTCACGTGAGCAAGGGGACTGACCACTTTGAACTGGCAATGGAATGTATAGCGTAGTTTTGTCTACATCAGGTAAAACGGTGAGCTGTTGTCCGCCAATCCCATTCCACACACTGCTATTGAGTTGTTCTCATAAGACTTGCTGCATAGCTGAATGACACGCGAATATTTTTTCGGCTTCTTGTGACCTTTTCGACTATTATTGACGTTTTCTCTACTACTTTGACGTTTCTTTCCGGCTACTTTTGACTGCCAAGACTTGGATTAGGACATGCCAAGCCTTCGCCAATAGTTGGATTTAGACTTGACAAGTCTTGGCTAAGACTTGCACAAGACTGATATGTCATGAAATCTGTTATGATCATAGCTCTGAATCAAACTGATACCTAGACTTGAAATAAGACTTACCTAGTACTGATTTTGTTTTGGGGATATGTACAGGTGGTCTTGATAAACTGTTCGGCTGTGATAGTTTATATCAAGTCCCGCAGCTGAATAAGGCATGGCCAAAATACGCTAAAATTGCAGCTCTTTAACAGTAAAATGGGATTGTTCCGTATTGGGGGCATTTTTCTAATGGGCTTTTACTTAAATAAAATTAGGCGTTTTTTCCCTTGGGTTTTGTTCAAAACTGGAAATATTAGAAAAGGGATTTGAAATTGCTCTCTCGGCAATCTGCTTTTTTGTTCTACCTGCATTTATAGCTAGCTACTTGTACGTAAGAGTTGCTCGAGCTTTAATGGTCGTGAAATCTAATCGCCATCAAGAGCGAAACTTTCTTCTGACCGTGACATTTGCAACGACTTGTGTTGTTTGGATTTTTGCCTGGCTTCTGAGGTATGCTTTCTACTCTGCGAATTGGTTATGGGCAGGAAATTTTTCAAGATCTGGAAGATATATATTGTGGCCTTATATTTCGGCAATTTATTTTGACACTCTCATGTCTTTCGTTTTGATGGCCCCCTTTCTATCGTCTTTCTTGAATCCCATTTTGGTATTGATTCTCAATAACAAAATTCGAGGGGCTATTCAGAAAGTTTTCAAAGGGATTCTGAAATTGCAGTGGGCTTAACGAGTTATACAGTACGCAAAAATCATTTCGTTAAACTCATCGTCTACCCTCTAAGTGAATGTATCAAATTTATCCCTATGATATAATTTCTTATTTTACTTTACTGAGATTACTGAAGAATCTTGCGTATAATTTGCACCGTTTGCTCAAAATGTCACCCAAGGACAAAATATCTTGTATTCTTCTCAACCAATTAGCTGAGAGTCAAAAATGTATACATGACAAGATTCATAAATTTGTAAACATTAAGGAGTGAGAGATAGGGCTAACGCAAAGGAAGCCGAGGTAAAAGTAGGCCGACATTAAAGCAAGCCGAAAGTTATGTAAAAATTATGTAATCTATCAGAAATAAAACATTGTTAGCCGTTACAATCAATACTGCGCGTAGTTTTATAGTGGATAATGTATTCCAATGCACCAAAGAAACACAAATACGTCAATTTTTAGACATATAGTGGGTACGGGCCTCAGTAGACTGCTGTCCATGGCCATGCCTCTCATCCACTGTGGGATGTAATCCGGAAGCCGCGGGCCGGTTATCGCGAAGTGCGCCCGTCGGCCCACCAAGGGCAACATAAAATACGGGTGTCCCAAAATTTTTCGGCAAACTTGACCTCATTTTCAGAATACGGCTTGCTTGCCTATCAGCTTGCTTGGCCGCAACCGGGAGATAGATATAAGTAGATCCTGTTTGATATGTCAACTCTAGAAACCGCTTAAAATTGTGAGAATTGCAAATACTGCGGTGAAAAGATGTTAGAATTAGGATTTTAGCGTTGAATGCGGTGAAAATAATTACCGCTAAGAATCGCACGTCTAACAAAAATTTGCCGCTAAGTTTTACAAATGTCTTCACCGAAGAAAAAATTGCAAAAAAGATGGAAGAATAGCGGTGGATTCGTTGAAACTTTTGGAAAAAAAATCAACGCTAAGAGTCGCACGTCTAAAAAAATTCGCCGCTAAGTTTTCCAAATGTCTTCACCGAAGAAAAAATTGCAAAAAAGATGAAAGAATAGAGGTGGATGCGTTAAAACCGGTGAAAAAAAATCACCGCTAAGAACCGTAAATTGTACAAAGTTTAACAGCTGACTAAGCACTACCAGTACCCAAGGAGAACGATCTATTTGAAAATAGACTAAGAGTACTCATCAAATGCTGTACAATTTCTTTTAAAATTAAAATGGCTTGCTTTAAAAATGTAATGGGAAGGTTATCCGAAGTTAAAAATAATTTTTATCTAAATGGTGATAAAATATTACCCTAAACAAGGAAAATGAAAAGTCATCTGATGCCATCAAGTGGCAAATGTTCGAAAAGGCAAATTTCAATAAGTTCGGTGTTTCGTGGATTTGAGTGACCAAAACATGTCCCCTCTATTCACAGCTCATTTTTAATTTTAACGATGGAGGTTATTGTAATAACCCAGCTTGTGATATATCACGTTAAAAAATTGCTAATTCAGCAGAGCTTTGGTACAACTGTAGCTTGCCTGGTCACGATTCTGGAGATAGAAGGTTCGAGTCCTCTAAGCTCTAGTTCTTTAGCAGTATATGGAGTTAACTAATACCACAGTTGGGTTGTTACGATTGGTAGAGCATAGATGAGTGACTCTGACCTTGTGTTGTGTCTACCCTTAGTTGAGTTGGCGTTTGAGTTGTGTGGAACCAACCTGTTTGAGAAGGTAGTAGAGTAATAAACCCGCTTGTAGTATATCAAGCTAACAAAGTTGCTACTTCAGCAGAGCTTTGGTGCAATCATAGCATGCCTGGACGTGTTTCTAGAGATAGTAGGTTCGAGTCTTCTAAGTTCTAATTTTTTAGCAGTATATGTAGTTAGCGAATACCTCAGTTGGGTTGTTACATTATTTACGGAAAACGTAGAAATAGGTTAACTATATCGTAAAAAGTCTTGTAAAACCGCAGAAAGCAAACCAAATTCAACACAGGTCACGGCTATGGAGAAAAAGTTGGAGGTACAGCAAATGATCATTTATCAATAATTACTGAAGAAATTGAAAGAAAAAATAGATGGAAAATTCATCAATAAAGACATATTTAACTTAGATAGGGAAACAAAACGCACTAAAACTTCAAGCGGACTTAAATTCTGCAAAACCCGGATAACCCCTTTAACAAGTTGACAAAATATACGAGTGATGTTCAGGGTAGCATAAATTAAGCTCAAAAGAAGAAAAAGTCCGCTAAACAGTAGAAGGGCGATAAGAACAAAATCGGTAACTCGAAGGACGAAAAAATCAAAATTGGCTTCATTAATCGAAAAAGTAAGCGAGAAAACAACCCAGGAGACAAGGGACACAGCTATAGGATCTCAGAGATCTCATGCAACCCGAACGAAGAACACCATGTCCCATGTAGGAATGAAAAGAAACAAATCACCAGTCTGCAAACTGACGGCATCCACAGCATTTAAGACATTCGCGCCCAATAAAAAGAAGTCAGATATGGTTGGAAAGAAGACCACGAAAACGTTCTGCACCCGAGAATGAATTAGATTTATCCGATAAATGCGATAAAACACTGAGGCGTCAGAAACGAAACGGTGAACAAGCAACAACCCATGTCAACAGGTCACTAGAGAAAGCCTTAGAGATCAACCAAGGAGTGTATAATCGCACAAACCTTTACCGAAAAGCCAAACCGAAAACACAGGGGAACAGTAAAGAACAACAGTAAACAACAACATAGAAGCAACAACAGCTAATTTGACAAACCTCACACAAATCTTCTTCTTGCAACTCGCACCTAACACGAAAAAAATCAGGAATGAATTTGAATTAGCATAACAAAGTGGCAAAAGACGATTGCGAAAATAGCCGAGACCAAATCAGAAAACAAAATTGAAACGTGCCAAGTAGAGTAAGGCTCGCGCGACAAACTGGGGCCAGTTATTTAAAAACAACTAAAAAACGTACTAGAAGCAATTTGGATCAGTCTTGGTGAGGTAAATTACACCCAGAAAAATAAAACCTCAAAGCACAAACAGCTTCCACTAGAACAAAAAAAATGCAATTCCTAAAAACAACAAATAACCCGATTACAATACTTAGATCAGTCTGTTTAAAAGAGTTGAGCAGAGTAATCAGTCTCTTGATTTTCAACGTCATCCCCAGTGATCCTGGAATTTTTATCGTGTAACATCTGACAAATTTCTGACACAACTATCTTGCTAATAGCCAGTAAGGGGATGCGTCTTCTTATCAGATCTGATAAGACGTTTCTCAGATCCTATGCGATAAAAATTCCTCTTATAAGTTTTTACACGATAAAAATTCGGTCTTCTCAGATCTTACACGATAAAAATTCAGTCTTATCAGATCTTACACGATAAAAATTTCCTCTTATCAGATCTTACACGAAAAAGATTTGGAAAGCTATGATTCTAAAAGTTCTTGAAGTATGGCATGCTCTTCAAATTGAAGACAGTTCAGAGTTGCTTTCAAGTAGTAGCCGAAAAGACACAGCACGCAACACTTAAGCGTCAGAGCAACAAAGAGAAAAGTATCTTAAACTGTCTTTTAAGACTTATAAGATATTGTAAAAAAGGTTATTCCAGTGGCAAGGGCTTTCTCTGAAGCACTGATTATCAAACTAGGCTGAAAATTTTTTTCAAAGACCGAAACTATCTTGAACTGCTAAATTTAGTCAAAGTACCCCGTTAACACTCACAATAAAACTGCCGCCAAAACAGGATCAACACTCATTCCTTTTGTTTCATTTTGGTTAGTTGACCGATTTTTCTTTACATTCATAGGAACTTGACTACGTTATACGGTTATATTGAAATCATTAAAACATGTCTTATAAGATTTTACACGATAAAAATTCCGTCTTACCAGATCTTAAACGATAAAAATTCCATTTTATCAGATCTTAAACGATAAAAATTCTGGTAAGAGGAATGTTTATCTTATAAGATGTCTTATCAGATCTTACACAATGAAAATTTTGACAAGAGGAATGTTTATCTTATAAGATGTCTTATAAGATCTTACACAATAAAAATTCCTCGTAACAAAATTTTTATCGTGTAAGTTCTGATAAGAGGAATTTTTATCGTGTAAGATCTGAACAGTTTTAGTCAGCATCTTATCAGATCTTACACGATAAAATTTCCATAATCACTGGGGATCCCTCAAACGAACAAAGAGTTTTCACGGGTCGAACGAACAAAGAGTTTTCACGGGTCCAAAAGATGAAAGTGTGGGAGGATCCGCAATGGAGAGTTTTTAAAATAGTGCAGCTCAAAAATTTTTGCATCTTTTTTGGGCTGCAATGGGCTGCAAAGGGGGGGGGGGGGTAAAATAATGTAAGGTTGATGGGGTAAGAGTTAAATTAACCCCCACTCTAACATCTTTTTGTTCTGTCCAGGGGGTAAAATGATGTGTATGAGAGAGAGGGGGTAGTGGAGAAAATACCCCCAAACTCTTACCTCATTTTATCCCACCTGACAGACCGAAAAGATGTAAGAGTGGGGGTTGATTTATCTTTTACCCTCTCACCCTTACACCATTTTACCCCCTCCTGTGGCACCTCAATGCAGCCCAAAGAGATGTAAGAGTTTGGGGATGCTTTTTCCTATTAAGTCCTCCCAATAGAGCCCCGCTCGTTCACCATTTTACACCGTCTGAACAAATCATCCCCTCACTCTTACACCATTTTACCCCCATTGCCAGTCTAAGTTTTACACCATTTACCACCTCTGAACAAAGTCCTCCAATTGAAGCCATTGCAGTCCACGCTTTCATCACAATTTTGGGGTAATTCCTCAAAAGTCATCCCATTTCAGCCCATTCTTACATCCCCTGGCGGAGGAATTTGGCCAAAATTATATAAGATCAGCGGCAACTAGCATTGACAAGTCGGAAAATTCAGCGCAATTTTCTTACATAATTTTCCGTTGAATGCGTTGATTTTAAAGACAAAAATTCAACGCATTCAGTGCAAAATTATGTAAGAAATGGCGGTGAATTTTCCAACTTGTCAACGCTAATTGCCGCTGATCTTACATGTTTAGCGTTGAATTTAGCGTAGATCTTACATATTTAGCGTTGAATTTAACGTAGATCTTACATGTTTTGCGTTGAATTTAGCGTTGATCTTACAAAAAATCAACGCGTAGAACTTTGGGTATGGGACTCGAACCACTGACCTCCTGTTTACTTGTCGCCTCTTCTACCATTGCGCCACCGTACCTTGGTTTCCTTAAAAGCCGCAATCCTTATAAAGCGTAGATCTTACATATTTTGCGTTGCAATTAGCGTAGTTCTTACATATTTTGCGTTGATTTTAGCGTAGACCTTACATATTTTGCATTGAATTTAGCGTAGAACTTGCAAATATTTTTTTGAATTTAGCCTAGATCTTACATATTTTTCGTTGAATTTAGCCGAGATCTTACATAATTTCAACGTATTCAACGCATTTATCATGTGAAAAGTACTGGGAAAAATTTAAAAATTTTTTAAGTTTTGAAAAAAATTTAATTTGAGAATTCCTAAAATGGTCTGAAATGGTTTTTGCACCGTAAGAGAGCAAATGGTTACTTTTGCAGACTTCATTTTTCTCAATTGTTCAGTATAGGGGTTGAAACAGTAAAAAAATTAATTTTTCGAAAAAAAACTTGAAAAATTTGAAATCTTCAAATGGTCTGAATTGGATTTTGCACTATCAAAGAGCACTAAAAAAGATTTTTTCTGTTTTCTTGTTACTCACCTTTGGAGTATAGGGTTCGAAATATTGAAAAAATTAATTTTTCGAAAAAAAAACTTGAAAATGTTTTGAAATCGTAATATGGTCTGAAACGGATTTTGCACTATAAAAGAGCACTAAAAAGTGATTTTTCTCACTTGTGCAGTATAGGGTCGAAACAGTTAAAAAGTTAACTTTTTGAAAAAGTTGAAAAATTTGAAATCGTAAAATGGTCTCAAATAGATTTTGCACTATAAAAGAGCACTAAAAAGTGGTTTTTTTTGCTGACTTCGCTTTTCTCACCTGTGAAGTATAGGGGTAAAAACAGTGAAAAAATTGACTTTTTGAAAAAAAAACTTGAAAAACTTTTGAAATCATAAAGTTGTCTGAAATGGAATTCAAAAAATTCAAACTTAAATTTGTAAGGTCTAGGCCAAAATTCTACGCAAAATATGTAAGATTGGTGTTGAAAGCGTTGAATTTATGTAAGATCTACGCTAAATTCAACGCTAAATATGTAAGATCTACGCTACAATTCAACGCTAATTATGTAAGATCTATGCCAAATTTCAACGCAAAATATGTAAGATTGGCGTTGAATGCGTTGAATTTATGTAAGATCTACGCTAAATTCAACGCTAAATGTATAAGATCTACGCTAAAATTCAACTAAATAAGTAAGATCTACGCCAAAATTCAACGCTAAATATGTAAGATCTGCGCCAAAATTCAACGCCAAATTATGTACGATTGGCGTTGAATTTTTGTAAGATCTACGCTAAATTCAACGCTAAATATGTAAGATCTACGCTAAAATTCAACGCTAAATATGTAAGATCTACGCCAAATTTCAACGCAAAATATGTAAGATTGGCGTTGAATGCGTTGAATTTATATAAGATCTACGCTAAGTTCAACGCAAAATATGTAAGATCTACGCTAAAATTCAACGCTAAATATGTAAGATCTGCGCCAAAATTCAACGCCAAATTATGTACGATTGGCGTTGAATGCGTTGAGTTTATGTAAGATCTACGCTAAATTCAACGCTAAATATGCAAGATCTACGCTAAAAATCAACGCTAAATATGTAAGATCTACGCCAAATTTCAACGCAAAATATGTAAGATTGGCGTTGAATGCGTTGAATTTATGTAAGATCTACGCTAAATTCAACGCTAAATATGTAAGATCTACGCTAAAATTCAACGCTAAATATGTAAGTTCTACGCCAAAATTCAACGCAAAATTATGTAAGATTGGCGTTGAATGCGTTGAATTTATGTAAGATCTACGCTCAAGCGTAGATCTTACATAAAGTCAACGCATTCAAGGCCAATCTTACATGATTTTGCGTTTTTTAGCGTTGACACCTGGGCCCGGGTCGCAATTTTGTCGAGGGGATTCCTCAAAAGGCCTCCCATTTCAGCCCACTCTTACATCAAATTACCCCCTCACTATTATATCAATTTACCCTCCATAGACAAATTACCCCCACACTTACAACAAAATGGAGGACTTTAGGCAGGACATTCAACCCGGTTCTCATGGATGACCAGAAAATAATCGAGAGCATGCAGCAAGCCACGCAAGCAACCGGAAATGACCAAATAGCCAAATTAATGAAAACAACTAAAGTATACAGAGATTTTGGCTGAATACAGCTGGCACCGGGAGTTTGATAAAAATGGGCAATGCGATTTGGCGTTGGCAGGGTCACAGCTAGCTCAGACCATTAAATCTGATACGGAATATAGACTGTATCAAACTAAAAGAGACTTGCTTATGTTGCTAATGTTTAGACAAATGATGATGTTAATTTGCTAATTAAAATCAATCATATCTTTAAATCTCATTTTTATCGAGAACCAACATTCACAACAATTTGTACCGATGTATATCTTCCTATGCTATCTTCCATAAGGAAAAGTTAGAAAACGTTCAAACAATCTTCAATAATGCCAGCCAGTTGCCGAAATCAGATTAAGTTATCTCGATCAAAAGTAAAAATACGAACACGCCTGTTATCTAGGTTTTAATATAGGGATACAGAAAAAATCTAACAGCAAAACTGCGTACGTGAATGCTTTTACACTCCACTTCATGCTGGAGTTGACTATGAAAAGGCGTATTTTTTCTTTAGTTTATATACCGTCAGGTAATACTGCCTCGCATTTGTCACTTAGCTTTTAATTGTACAAGTTGCACAATTACTAATCGTGCTAACATAGTATCATATGCTAGCTTTGTTAACTAGCATCCTAAAAAAATTTTGTTTGGATTCTTAGCGGATAAAGAAATTAGGAAAAAAACTTCGGCTAATTAGAAGAATTACTAATGAAATAAACTCTGAAAGCAAACAAGCTAAGTGGCTGGAAGGACTTGAAACAACTCCGTAACAACGCATCTTCAGATCAGCATACCTTGGTTTTTCCGAAAATCATTTCAGCAGGCACTCAATTGATAACTAATTGCTCTCGATGATTTTTACTATATGAAATCCTCTAATTCCGATTGTAACCAGTTCAATCCGGTAGGGAAACAAATAAATGACAAAGATATAAGTCTCAGACATGTTTCTGCAAAATGTTAAAATTTACAATTAAGCTCGTTTCGCTTTTTATACTCACGAGTTGAAATACCAGAAGCTGGCGTTCGTAACAATGGAATTACAGCTCAAATAAATCTTGGATACAGCACGGCAACAAACAATTTATTGCTCGAGAAAAATTTTCAAAACAAGACACACGAATAATTTACTGCTCAGGAGTATTTAAAACGAAAGACAAAGGAACACCAGATTTATTGATTAAATCGGTTCATTTTTGCATTAATTTGCTTAGTTAAGGGAAAAAAGTCGTTTTTTACGGCGGCTACAGATAAATTCTTTTGGCTGCTATTTTTATTTCCTCATTTTTCTTCATATCAGGTGGTTTTCTATTGTACTTTGAATTATAACTTAAACTGGGACTATTACTTTGAAGAAACAGTTGCTAAGACAACAAAAATTAGACAAACGAGTTTTCACTTCTCAGATTTTTCTGCTTTTGTTTTCAACGCCAACGCAAACAACTTAGACTCAGCTCCTAAAACGCCGGCCCTTTTTTCCTTCGAGAAAACATCGTCTTCAATTGGTAGTACTGGCCCGACCTCGAAGGCTGCGTCTTTAGTTAGAATTGTTGCCAATCAAATTGCTCGGTCAGAACTCTAAATGGTTTCTGTTACTCGACTGACATTAAAATAAACTCGTTCGTCACTGTCTTCAACTAACCAAACCAGATCACCTGCGTTTTGATTTCGGTTTGATTCACATTTCCAATTTTGCCGATTGTTCAAATTTTACTCTTTTAGGAAGTCCGCCTCAAATGAGATTTGAAAGTTTTTCTGTTTGACCAAGGAGCTTTTTTTCGATGTTCGACAAATGCTTCTGCGAATGTTAAGTATGGTAGACCGATATTTTTGTCGCCAACTGCAAAAATGTTTTGGGGTAATAGCTTCCAAATTGCTTACATCAGATCCAATCGGTGCCCATCGTCTGGCACTCAACGTCTGTTCAACAAGACACATTGTTTTTGAAACAATGTTTGCCGTAATTGCTAGGTTCCCCGACACTGCTTGCGTTCTTGCAGCTTCGGACTAGTCGCTCCCACAGTCCTCGAAAGTGAAACGCTTCGGGTGGATTGAAGTTCATTCTGATTGCTTAGCGAACCATATGTTTTTCTTGTTTCTTGTTCCTTTCCTGTTTCCAAGCTGTATTATATTCTTTGAACTCTAGGTCTGCTCCAATGAAGTTTGTCCCGTTGTCGCTGATCACTTTTACTGGTTTGCCTCTTCGAGCTATGAATCGAATATTTGCGTCAAGACAACTGTCAGTTTCCAGCTTTGGGGCTATTTTTATATGCGCAGCTCGTACCGTTAGATACAAGACCAAACAAGACTATCGCTTTTCACGTCTGACAAAAATTTTTGAAGTAAAAAACAAAAATCTATTCCAAAATTTGAAAAAGCTTTTAAAGCATGAAGGTTTTTTGTAGATAGCTCTGCCATCAACCGAGCCATTGTTTGTGCTGCCCCTGTTCGGCACGCGATACATTTGTTACTCATTGAATTTAAGGCAAGTCATACTGAATCCTTGCTGAATTTTGCTTCTGACAAGCTCAGTTCCTTCTTGATTACTATTCTTACTATCTTACGCAAAAAAAATGCGACAAATTGTTGTTTCCAATGTAACATTATTGGATATTTTGCTGTGAAGTCTAATTGACTTTTGCCTTTTCTGCTTTTGGCAAGAATCAAAAGCCGATTGTCAATGAAGAAGGAAAGTTGTAAAATTATGCTGCTCTTTAGAATTTATGTTTCAACTTTTAGAGATCTAGTCTTTTCAGCAAATTATTGTTGCTGCAGTAACTTGAAGAATGTTGCGCCTGCGTTTTGCTTTTCTTTAATGCGCATTATTTTGTTGCCGTCTTGCCAGTTTCGTTTTGATGAATGCTCGCTGCACATATGTCAGGGCATTCAGGTTAAAATTGCTGAATCGTTTCTACTGAATCATCTTGTTCTCTTCTTTTGCCTACTTTATTAGGGTAATGCAGATTTGTATTCTTCTACTGAAGCAAGGACTAGGTAAAAGTGATGAAGCCATTCGTTTTCTGGTTGCCTTAGCCAAACCGGACCAGTGAGCCGACAGCTCTTTTGAACTTTTCACTTTAAAAAACTGTGGTGCCGAAATCTGCTGCGTGATGAATTCCGCTCAAATATTTGCAATTTCGAGCATCAGTTGTATCCAGTACCTCACCAACTCTATCAGCTACTATCAGTTTTTGTTTCCGTTGAAAACATTGTATACCTTGCAGCAAGGTAATTGAATCCGACCAGAATTTGCAACTGTTTATCTTCATCTCGTGTTCTTTTACAATCTGATCTTTGAGGGCTGCTCGCAAATCTAATCTCGGTATTGAAAACGTCTAATCGGCGCCACTCTGCAATTTGCAATTACATATGAACAGTCAGCTGAATTATCTTTCGCTTGAGAGCGTAGATAGTCCAATGCACACGCCGTATTTTCAGATGCGTCAGCAAACAAATGAAGTTCAACATTGCTTGTCCCTATAATGAAGTATTTTCTATCAATGCTGGCTTCAGCTACAGTATGATTTTGTAAGTTATCTTTGGAAATTCCGCTTCTTCACCGAGTTCAACTTCAATGTCCAGTGTTGCCTCCTTTTGTTCAGATGTTCTTCCCGAGTGGTCTCTTGTTAACGCTGATTGGAGCAAAAAATCCAATTCGATCAGATGCGGGAGATACCGGACACAATATTTTTGCTCGGAATTTGGTAACCTCAATTTTTTGGTGCAACCTACAAAGATCTGAAGACTATAGTCAGTAAAATTCAATCGGAGCCTAATCAAAGATGATTCCTCAGTCTAGTCTCAAAATCAACATCCTTTTGTCTGAATTTATCCTGTTGAAGAACTTACATTTTTTGATGTCTCGCATTGATTTCATATCTGCCGTCAAGGCTATTGATCTTTCATTTGAAAATTTTCCAATCAGCCAATGAAGTAAATCAGCTCCTGCAAATGGTATGTCATTTAGGCGTACCTCTTTGTATTGATGCAGCGTTGCAAAGAAAGCGGATTTGCCAGGCTTGTACTGGTTTAGCACTGCGTGGTTTAGCAATTGCCATTCTTTTTTAGAAACAAACTTGTCAGCGAATCTTTTGTCAATGTCTGTATGTATTGACTGTTGGTAGAGACTCCTGAGGTTTAGGTTCTTTTGGAATTTTTGCTCTAATGAGTAAAGCTGACTTAATACTGAGCTGGAGTTGATCGATAGGTTAGTTTCAGGTTTACTACAGAGCATTCACATTTCATATCACTCACTTGCAATTTTTGTCGTACTTGCTAGCATCTTTTGCGATTAGAGTTCATTCTTTGACTCTCTGTCAACGTTAATTCTGGAGGCAAATGTTTCTATATCCCACCAGGACCTGAATTTTTCGGCCATTTTTTATATTCAGTGCAGACAAAGGGACAATACATTTGTCTTCTCTTGCCATTCATGGGTCAGCTGACTACCCATCATGATTCAATTAGGACATCTCAGCCCCGTATGATGCCTACTTCCATCAAATTGAAACTTCTGTTCGGAAGATTGCTCAAGCATTAGAAACGGCGTTTCAGTTTTTGTTGTCATACTTAGCTTTTCCCAATCAAATTGACTGGTGTACAAACGCCTGCAGCGAGAGGACATTCGACTTTATTCCCTTTATTTTTTACAGAATTTTTTCTCGTCTTCAGATCTGTCGTTTTTATCAGATAATCTTAGCGTAAAATCAGTTCCTTGGGCCTACAAATTCTCTTGAACGGTTTGATTATTGAATGACGCCGTTAATCACTTATCGATGAAAACACATGTGTTTGACTTGTTACCATCTCTCTGTATTGCGATCAAAAATATCTGAAAAAAACTTTTATCTTTGCTACATTGTTATTTTGTGGCTGCGCTTACGTTGACTTAACTGCCTTCAATCATTTGATTTTTTGAGTGTGTAGCCATCATATGTGTTTTTTGGTCATCCATTTATACGGCATATCTTGACCTTGCAATCTTTGATTGCTTGTATTTTTGGCAGGCATCCATAAAATAAGCATTGCTTCCTAACCGCTATATCTTGATCACTAATATTCATGCTCTTGTGCAGTTCCAAATTCAGTCGGTGCCAACAGCTAGCAGTCATTGAGCGGTTTGAGTTGGCCTCGTTTTTCTTACGTTAGAACTAGCACTGAAATTTGATGTAACCGATAATGCTTTTTTTGTATTGCGCCTGTCTTCCTCTGTGAGTCACTTCTAAACACTGAGAAAATTTCATGCACGTATACAATATTGAAGTTGATTGCAGAGTGCAAATATATTTTTTCGTTGCTTATGTTCAAAAAGTAAGGTAAAATAACAGAAAAATCAATCGGCCTCGCTGAGCCATCAGCCTTCACTTAATTTGTTTTCAGGAGGTTCCCGAACAACCCCCCCCCCCCCCCCCAATTACCCACCCTCCCAAAAAAGATGGAAAATTAGGGGTTAATACGATGGCAGACCAGGGTATTAATGGGAAGTAATCGGGGTCATGGGGAGTTTTAAAATTTTACCCCACAAAAATTACCCTCAAATGGGATTTTAAGACTATGGGGTAAAGTTTAGGGGTAAAACGATAAAAGTCAGGGGGTAGTGGGGAGTAAGGGGGAGTTTTAGACTTCACCCCAAAAATTAACCCCCAGAGAAGTAAGATTAGGGGGTAATGGGGAGTAAATTGTGGCCCCGTTAGATTTACCCTCCCCCCCCCCTCCAATGTCAAACAATGGGGTAATTTTAGGGGATAAAACGATATAAGATAGGGGGTAATGCGGAGTAAGGGGGGTTGTTAAAATTTACCTCTCAAAATTACCATCCAAAAAGATGAGAGAGTATCTCTAGGGGGGGGGGGGGGTAAAATGGGGTAATTTTCAGATTATACCTCTCAAAATTATCCCCCAAAAATAATTATTATTAGGGGTGTCAACTTTAAGGGGATAAAACGATGCAAGAGTAGGGGGCTAATGGCGGGTAGGGGCTAATGGACCGCGTACCTCCATACTCTTGCATCGTTTTACCGCCCAAAATTACACCCCTACTCTTTCATCGTTTTAGCCCCATTACC
>NC_134474.1:58504277-58531777 GCF_964194025.1 Convolutriloba macropyga
TCATGCCCATAAAATATTTTGATATTCCAACTGTAGACTTAGTGACTTCGATATCAAGTTTAGCTAGGGAAGAAGAGCCGTCGATAGTCTACGGAAGCCATCGATTATCAAGGGTAAAGTTATTCTAATGATCTCGGTCTTTAAGTTCAGATTACTATTTTATCTGCAAATTGAAGAGGGAAAAGGAAAACAGCTGTGCAACTGAGATCACGAGTGATTCAAAAGTTGGCCATGGTACTGTTGACAGAAAAAATAACAAACTCCAGAACTATTTCTCCTAATTCAGTCGCAGAGATTTGTACTATTATTCTGGTGAGTAGATATCGGGGATCTGTTCTGCCCCGCCTTCCGGCCCCAAGGTTTTTTATGCCTCCACAGACAAATTTTTAAATTTTTGTTGTTATATAGCACGTTACTATGGTAAAACATAACACGTTGACCTTGGTGCGTCGCAATTTTGTGCACGCTGAGCCTGGAGCCAGAGACACCAAAAAGTTAAGGTACGTTTTACCTCAACTATGCGTTAAAGTCCTCTCGAGTCAATTCCACGAGAATTTAATTTTTCATGCCTCACCCGGGCTGACCACCCAGAGCATTTAAGTGCTGGACCTAAATATTTCAATATTAACTTCTGTAAAACAAGTACTGAAACAGCTTATTACATCAAAAATAGGTCATTAAGTTCAGAAAACACACTTGCAGAAAAAAACACCTGCAGGTAAGCTTTTAAATTAACCCTTTGCTATAAATTCACAGTTCGAGCTCTCATCAAATATAAACTCAATTTTTTAAATTAAATCCCACACTTTTTCCGTTTGTGCCCTGTGTTCTAAGCTAGCCCATAAATTGAAGCAGAATTGTTGCAATGGACCTTAATACCATGAAAAATACCTTTCAAAACGATACATGCTAAAGATCCAGTGAAGGTTCGGCGTTCTCTTGAGTCGTACAAGTTGCTGGAATTTGCTAAATTTTTTTGCTAAAATTTTTTGCGGTATTGCTAAAATTAAAGATAACTTTATTTTTGATATCCATTGATTTTATAAATTTTATCTCCTTGTTTCCAATACCCCAAAAATAGGAATTTCTCAAATAAGACCTATTTAAATGACACATTCACTGTTTTAAATGGAAATTTTTTTCATTGTCACAGCAATTTTAATCATATAGCGCTGAAGATTTTCATTGAAGCGGAATTTTTTTGCTTTGATAAAAACAATTTTCTGCTATGTTCCTATCATAAAGAATTAAATTAATTTATCGCAAAATTTCAGATCACTCTGGTACAAAAATGCAAGGATTAACATCTCTGGCCTTAACAATTGAGAATATTGAAAACTGATGAAATTAAAACAACGAGGTTCCAACTTTAAATTGATAATCAAGTTTGAAAAACATTTATTAGAGAAATGGACCGTTTTACAATATATTTACGATGCTATTATATCCACTGTTGAAATTTTTCCAACCTATAAGTTAAAATTTACTTTGTTTTCTTTGTTTCTCTTTCAATGAATTTTATCATTTTAACTAACTTTTATGTCAATTTTTGTTGCTAATGTATCCATTTTTTCATTGGATGATCATTTGTAATCGAAAAAAAATTCCCGATGATGCTTACTTCACCTCTGGTGACGCGTTCACGATATGATGATAAAACTTTCCGTCAAAACATTTTCCAGACAAGCCGCTGTTTTTCTCTTTTCTGTATTATTTCTCTGGTAAAGCAGAAATCGCGAAACTGCAAAATTCAACAAAATGAATAGAGAGCATTTAATAACAGCAAACAGATTCTTTGACGGTCACGTCTCAGATCTTTCAATTTCCAATGACACTAGCGATCAGCTTTTTAAATTTTTTTATATTCATGACATTGCTGTCTTCCTATGTGGCTGAAGAAACAATAAAGATATGAATTCTGAAAAGGTTCATATTTTTTAAACAGGTATTAAAAATTATTTTAATTGCGAAATTTTACTCAAGAGGTATAAATACAGCTGCAAAAATTTAACAGATTATCATCGGAATTTGCATGACAAAACAAGCTTCTTTCTGATACTTTTTGAAAATATTGCAGAATAACGAAGTTCGAGTAAGTTCACACCTGCTAACCACTCAAAATTCCTTGTTGAAAAAGCACCAAACTTCTATAATAGCTTTCCATCATTAAAGAGAACTTAGAAATTTCAGGATGAAACCTATCAAAGGTGCTCAAACTACAATGTCTTCAAGAAGGATGCTGGTGATGCACTAAATCCATCAATAATTATGCTGAAATTAACGAAGGTTGAATTTTTGCGGAAAACTGGGTGTTATTTTTTACGATTTCAAAACTTTAGTAATTTGCCCATCTTACCAATGAAAATTGAAACTACTTTAACCAATAAACCTTAGCTTTTACAATGCTTGGATTACATCAACCTGGATTTTTAAGCAAAACTATTAATGATACACTACTGAAATACATTCCTTTCTTTCAAGACGAACTTTTTTTGAAATCTTTGATATAAGCTCTGGTTTCATTGAATCATCTTAATCGACAAAAAAAATATTTAAATTTTCAAATTCAAGTTACCTACTTTTTAGTAATCACTGTTTTGAGAAATAAATTTCATCGGAGGTTATGTACGCAATAAATCAAAAATTTGATATAATTTGTTTCCATAGAAAAAGTTTAGGTTATTAAATTTAAATAAAAAATAATTCGTGTCAGCGTTTCCCAGGCTGAGGTGTTCAGTCTGGGAAACGCTGGCACGAATTATTTCTGAACCAACCTTAACCACCTAGAAACGTTTACGTAAACAAGACAAGTGAAATTTATGATGTATTGCGTACTTAAAGCCAATGAAAATTATCTCTCAAAACAGTGATCACTAAAAAGTAGGTAACTTGAATTCAAAAAGTTAAATTTTTTCAATCGATTGTTATAAAATTTATTTTTTAGAACTGTAGGAGATTTTTAGGGAGCACTAGTTAAATAACCAGGCTCATTCTCTATCTCCAAACAAAGCAAAACAAAGTAAAACAAAGCAGCAATAATATATATATATATATATATATATATATATATATATATATATATATATATATATAATATAGCAATAGAATTGTCGGTTTTTAGCATTAACAAAATTTTTCACTGCTAATCATTAAAAAATGAAAAAGAATCATCGCTATGATTTTGTGTTGAGTTTATTGGTGAAAATTTGTAAGACTTGCGGTTTTTAGCAGTGAAATTTTTCGACACATTCACTGCAAGCCTTACACTTTCTAGCGATTTTAGCGGTAACACCTCGACCCGGAAGTGTGATTAGAAATACATTCAAAAATAGTAGGGTCTGATCAGAAGTACATTTGAGCGCATGTGGGTCTGATCAGGATCACAAGCCGTTTCGAGCGCACAGAAACTGTCGGGCGCGCTTTAGTCTGATCAGAGGCACTTCCGGTATGAGACGGTCTAATCAGGAGGTCTTCCAGCGCACAGATCAGCCTCATTGCCCCCCAAATAGTACTTTTTGCAATGTTGGGGTTTCTCAGATGCAAACAACAAGGACAAAATATAAATATAGATTCTCATATGATGACAAAATCTCATACTAAATATGCGTCAAGCGTGGAAGCAATGACAAGAAAGCATGGACCTTTTCTTTCCTATCGACAAGTATTGTCCCCATTGCGAACGTTCCAAGCGATTTTGAATCTTTATCCAACTACAGATCACAAATATACTCGTTTTAATTTCTGATTTGATTTTTCCATTTTCTGTTGCATCAAATTAAATGTTTGTTTTTCGTTTCTTTTCTTATTCATTTTTTTTTTACATTTTTTAAGTACATCAAATGAAATGAAAACATAATTCACGTCTTGATGATGATTTGAAGTAGGGTATCATATGAAACTAATTTCAGTAAAGCCTAAAATTTTACCTTGCTTGGGTCATTTCGTGGAAAATTTTGTCCGAAAATTTTGGTATTGGCTAAATTTTCAAAGTGTACGTATATCAAGTTCATATATTATTTTAAGGTTTGTAGGCCAGATTTGTTGTAGGCCAGAACATTTTTAAAAAATCCGAACACTTTTTTCTAATTCCCCGAAAAATTTAGCCTACACTGTTAAAATTTTAAACAATAAGAAAATATTCCAGTAATATTAACTCAGTATTTCAAATGATAATTTAGTTAATAAATCAACAAATGATTAGGGCGGAGTATACTCTCAATTTTAGTCACAAATTGTATGCATTAGCCAAGTTGATGTGACGAGCGGAAACCTGTATGTCCAGACGGAAAAAATATGTCCAGACCGTCCCAGACGGAAAGATCTTACGTCCAGACTTTTATGGGTCACTAGATTCTTTTGCGTTCATGTCCAGAGTTTGGCCCGTTCACAAGACTTTTGTACGTTAATGTTCAAACTTTTGTGCGTTAACACACTTTTGTGTGTTCACCAGACTTTTATGCATTCATGTTCCGACTTCCACGCGTTCATGTTCAGTCTTTCGAGCGCTCATGTCCATACTATTTTGCGTTCTTGTTAAGGCCGTCTTGCTTCATATTTAGAATTTTGTGCAATTTTCGATGCTCGTAGGTTATGTAATTTGATCCTTCGTGCCTTCATATTTGGTCTGCACACACGTGATTTCCTCTGTAACCGCAGCCTGGGTAACATCGTTGACCACAATGATTTGAACTTATCAAAAGCTTTGCAAAAAAATTCTGCTACTGATTTGTGGCAAGCTTCTGATACTGTCGACTACAAAAGTACAGTGCAAAAGGTATAATTAACAAATTTCAAGTTGTTAGAAAGCGTAATCTTTCTGCAAAGGAGAAAATCAACCGTTTGTATATCAATCGACACACTCAAAAGACCTAAGTGTCATTTTTTAGAGGCAAAATTCATGAAATGGAAAGAAAACTATAGAGGACAAATAGAACGAAAATAGAACATTCATTTCAGTAGAAAAACATGTAAAATAACGAGCTTCTATTAACCCGGACCATAGTACCATAGTAAATCAGCACTGAATCATGAAATCTCAATTCTGTATTTTTATAATTGCCATAGTCTGATCATGTCACTTTTTGCTATGTCAAGACAAAAAATCAGACAAAAAATTTTGCATCTCTGAAAAGTCTCTGAACAGACGAAAAGACCAGACTTAATTTATCATGCGCAGTGCACTTTTTCATTCTGTAAAAAGCCTTATCAGCGAATCTCACAGACTGAGAAAAAAAAGGACAGAGAAAAAATCAGCCTATTCTTACGGATCTGTAAAAAACTTGGAAAAAAAGGGCAGGAAAAAGTGAATTGTACAAATGAATTCACCCCAAAATGATCTGGAAATAACAAATTACATTTAAATTTGCAGTTTCAGTATTTTCTTTGTCGTATTGCTTTACTCTGAGCTCCAATATTAAGTAAACAACTGACGACTAATTTTACAAGCTCTATGTTGCTTTTTGTGCTGCTAAACCACAATTGCGAATACAAGCGCAGATTTAACCAGCCAAACTCAGACCTCGGCTGTTTTCTACGAAGGACAACAAGTCGACTCGGCTCAAAACGACTATCTTTATTACGACTACGGGACTTATGATGATAGTGTACAGTACTATGATTACGAACAATACAACTCGGGTTACTATGATCAGTACGGAAATTGGGTTCAACAAGTTGAGCCCATTTACCAGAAACACGACTTGTTAAATGCCCAGAACGATTATGAAAACATTGTTGAAAAACGGAGCTCGGCAAACTCCGCGACGTCTGTGCCTGTAGAAACGGCGCTTAACTCGGCTGTAACGACATCGGCAACTGGTAAACTCCCCGGACCCTAGTCCCATAGTAAGTCAGTACTGAAACATTGTATTCCATTTGTATATCGTCGGCCCAGAACTGTATCTGTTTTCGGAGCTAAAACTAAGACATTCAAACAAAAATCCATTACAATCTGAAATAAAAACCATAAAAATCTGAAATTTTGGTCCAAATTTGGCAGGTTCCAGGCACTCGGCGTGTATTTACTGGTTTTGGCGGGTTTTTTGCTAATCTTAATACGTTGCTTGCAACGTTTTAAGATTATAAGGCATCGTCATGCTCAAAAAGTGCATCGCCCAAAATTTCAAAATTTTTTTCGAAATTTTCACAATTTTTCATGATTTTGCTATGAACATCATGGGAATCAAAACCAAGAATGCTTACTCTATTTTCAGAAAAAAAAGTATCTATGGGACTTACACTGCACATCATGAGTTGAAAGATACTCTTAGGATACACTAATGCAGTACTGGGCCGACGATATACAATTGGAATACAATGTTTCAGTACTGACTTACTATGGGACTAGGGTCCGGGAATATACTGAAAAAAAAAAATTAACCATTTGTCCACCGATTGCCACACTCAATATAACTAAGTCACGGTTTCTCTTTTTGCAAAGCAACTTCAACGAACAAAAACGGAAAAATAGCCGATGTTTAACATAAAAATAAAAAATTCAGTTTAGAATAGGGAACATATCAGCGCTGAAGAGAAATTTAATTTTCTGCTAGTAAATTAGTTCTGTTTGTATGTGAATTGACATAATACTCAACGAAACCTGTATTTATTTTGTACGAGAATGGAAAAGCTGCGTGACTTCTTCTATCGGATCAAAACTAATGAAACAAGACTGCGAAATGGACACTTTAAGTCACCGTCCTAATTATAGCAACGTCATACAAAGTTTGAAGCGTAAAAGGGCATTTCGTATCCCAGGTTGAGGTGCGGTGTAATTTTGAACGCACGACACACCCCCCTTGTGCGTTCATTTCGGTCTGGACACATCAACTTTTGGTCTGGGACCTCATCCTGGGATCAGTGTGTTCAACCAGTCAAAATAGGTCACCGTATTTCTTAATACAATCATAGGAAAAACACATATCAACGATTAAAGTATTTTACAAAGAGTAGATTAATAACAATGTACGTACAGATTAAAATCCCGGGATCTATTCTGTTTCGGCCCTCCCCCAGCTTCCCAGGTTGAGGTCCCAGACGGAAAGTCGATATGTCCAGACCGTCCCAGACGGAAAGTGCCTATGTCCAGACCGTCCCAGACGGAAAGTGCCTATGTCCAGACTTTCGTGCGTTCACCAGACTTTCGTGCGTTCATGTCCAGACCTTCGTGCGTTCACCAGACTATTCGTGCGTTCATGATCAGACTTTCGTGCGTTCACCAGACTATTCGTGCGTTCATGATCAGACTTTCGTGCGTTTTTCCTTGTTTCCAGACCATGTAAATTTGAACGCACGACACCCCCGTCGTGCGTTCATCTGGGTCTGGACATATCGACTTTCCGTCTGGGACCTCAACCTGGGTTAGTGAGCATAATTTTTGTTGTGACCCTCCGGTCCCTACGTGCTATTTTCTTACATAGTAACGTCCTATATAACAAAATATAATTTGTAACTGGGGGTCATAAAAAACACTGGGGGGCTGAAACAGAATAGATCCGAATCCCGGGAAAATTCTGTACATATTCCATATTTCCTTGAATGAGGAGAAAATTTTGGCACGTGTTTGTATCAAAAAATTGAATAAAATCGGGTAAAGTTGTTAAATTTTGATTAATTTTAAACGTAAAATAAATGATCTATGTATAACGCAACCTTTGAAAGTGACAAAACTGATGTAAAATAGTAGAAATAAACTGATTCGAATAAGCACGTTGTAATAGAAAAAGCTGCCATCAAGTGAGATATTCTTTTCAGCATCCCATACAAGTTGCTTTCCTGTGTATGATCTGCTCAACAAAACTAACAGAGTTCGATCCGAGATTAGTATTTTTGATGCTGCCATATTTTACATTGCAAATTTTCTTGTGCCTGATGCTTCGCTATCGATACCAGACTCCAAAACCGTTAAAAATGCTTGTTCTTTGTCAATGCTCGCCTTTATTGTCTAGGCGCTCTGTTTGTTTTCGTTTATTGCATAGATTTATTCTGCTTCACTAGATTTGTCCCTGAGTTTGATTATCACGTCTCTCCCTAGCTTGTAGTTTTCTACGTAGTTTTGTATTTCTTTATTGTAGGGCACTCTATATATATGGAGTGCACTCGATAGCTCTGGCAATTAGGCCACCATTAATCAAGGGCAGCCATCCATACATTGGCAGTCAGTTCGGTCATACTTCGACTTCCTAAGTGGGCTTATTGGACGGATTTGATCATTGTTGTTCCGACCCCAATTTTAGTGGGGGGGAGGAACTATATACTCAACTGGGTTTTTTTTTGTTCAGACAATTTTGGCCGATCGATATAATCATCGTCGAGAGTTGTGCGTGGTATCATTAGAAAGCCTAACCAGCGTAGAAAATGGAATTAAAAAGACTTTTTTTGATTTTAGCTTCCTACAGTGAGTTATCGAGGTTTAAACTTTTGAGAAAAGTAGAGTGAATTCCGTTGTTTTTATTCACATTTTCAGTAATTTTTAACCAAATTTTCGTTAATTTTGTCAAAATATGTTTAAGATGTTAACGGTAGTGTTATTGCTCTTATCTTAATAGATGGAGGGATTGGGGAGGTGTTGCTGAAATGTTTGATCTGAGCTTTGTGGCTGAAAGTTATGCTAAATTTTTCAAAAATCAGACTTTTTTTTGTCAAAAATGGGATAAAAGATGCTTTTTTGGCCCGCTTTCACTGAATTTCCTGGAATTAGACACCTTGAAACTAGAGTTATTATCATTGCAAAATCAAAAAGAGAGCTACTTACACTCCCACTGGTTTTAAGAGTCTTCAAAAATTATGATTTTGCTAGATTTTTGCAAATTTAATATCGATAATCAAATGAAATGCAATATTTATTTTTGCTACACTGAAAAAATTTTCTTTAAAAAATGATCTATTTCGCGGTCATTTGAACAATCCCGTATCTTCGTAGCCGTGCAGCAATATCAGGGCTGATATTGATCTCACCATGGATCCTTACGGTAATAAAAATTGAGATTTTAATGGGGCGCGGCCTTTTTTAAAAAAAAAAATTTTTGCATATAGTTCCTTATGCGTATTGCAGACAAGGATTTCTTATTAGGGCTCTTTTACCGACAGATACTGTTTACAAACAATGAGGACCATTGGCCATATTTTACGGTCTTAGAGTAAAACTTGTGCTTTTTAAGGCTCTGACCAATTGCTTTCGTAAAATTTTGTGGATTTCTTATGTTTTGATTAATTTTTTTATACTTCTGTAGTTAAATGACTTAGTCATCTCAATCAATCATCCAAGTGGCTTCTCAATAGGTATAAATGAATCAAACAATGCTTTCAGTTGTTATCTAATGTCTCTTATGACTTTGAATTCTTTTGTTTTAACAAAATAATGTCGAAATTTTGAAGTTTGACATTATTTTCTCTTATTTCTCTCAGCCTTGAGCGTTGTGTCAGCAAAAATATGCAAAAACTTATTTCCAGTTAGCTAATAAAAAAATGTCTGTAACAGTTTTATTTTGAACTAATGGATTCTTTGTTTTGCCACTACAATTTTTTTTAGCATAATTGGAAATTTTTTGAGATCAGTTTGTCTCGTTGTCTAGTTATCACATTTTTGACAGATCCAGTTAAAGATAAGCTTAGCTGGAAACATAAACTGTGTTGAAAAAATCCGATTTGAATATGTGAAATGTTTTCTTGAATATCTTGCGCTTTTGTGCTGAGACAGTTCTCTCGGAAAATTTAGTGTTTTTTAACGTAAGCTTGGCTTTCTTTTGGTTGTTGTACAGCATATACCTGACAAGAATAGTTCGCAATTGCTTCTCCAGAACGTATAGCAACCTATTTTTAAGTTTTTTAATTGCATCCCCAGGACGTATAACAACCTATTTAAACCTTACAGTTTATAGCTATTTCTTTCAGCGACTTTCATATTATATTTAAAAAAAGAGTTTTTTTCAGCTTGTTCCTTTCTGCTTGTATTTTGTCACGATGTAACTCAATCTCACTAATAGAAGGTCTCAATTATTTTTGTTGATTCAATTTTTTTTACTGATTGCTTGAATCAGTCGAAAATTTTGACTGATTGGGGATGATTATATGTTTTGACTGATTGCTTGAATCATTTTGTTTCATAAAAAGTTTTCGAGATTAATTTACTGATCATTTCCTGGGCTTCTTTTTGTTGACATTTTTATGTAATCTTTTTATACGGAAAACGCAACTCATTTTCTGATGAGAACCAAGTGATGATTTACAGCTCTTGCAGATAGCATCTTATAAAAAGTAGTGCCTTGAACACTGTGGTGTAAAATTGGCTTCTGCCTATTTTTTTTATTTTATAGCCTATGACTTAATCTCATTAACGACAGGCCCAATTAGTTTTCTGATTTATTGCATCTTGACTGATCTCATTTTGTTGAAATCTGATGTCTGTTATAAAATTTGAAAAAATTGTTCAAAAAATTGTGTTTTCGAGCTTCGCCATTTTCTTAAATTGTTTTTTTTGGTCAACTTGTAGCTTAGCCTCCTAAAAGAGAGGTCAAAACCCGTTTCTAGTGAGCTATTATTTTATATATAACGGTTTTAGTTCAAACCAATTGTTTTTCGGCTTTGTTAATTCTGTTACTACAAAATTTCATAACATGTTTCAGATTTTTATATATTTGTACAATTCAAAGGATTTTTTTCTTTTAAAATTAAAACGCTTAATGTAGGTCCCATTGGCGTTCAGGTATTGCGCAATGGAGCATTTTTATTGCTCTTGAGGACAAGTTTATGGTTTCAACGCATTTAACGGTTTCTGCCATTTCGTGTAAAGTTTAGTTCTACCGGTATTTGTCCTTCCTTTTGTAGTCGTAGGACGTACACTGGATAATGACAGGCCTCAATTGCTTTCTTTGGAAATATAAATTAGTTTTGATTGATTTCTTTTAATATCTAATGATGAGAGTCAATTTATATATCAATGGTTTTGCAAAAAATGGAAACGTATTTCTGAACTTCGCACCTTTTTGCTCGGTTTGTCGGTCTGTTACCCAGTCGCATTGTGAACAGGTCACACACTTTTCCTATTGAAAAATAGATTTTTTTGTTTTGCTTTGGTTTTATCTGATGAAAGGTTGTTTTTTTTATAATTTTTTAAAAATATAGACTTCGAGTTTTGGTAGTGTTGGCCTTATTGTTTTCCTTTATTGGTTTTTTGAGCAATATGTACATTTTTGAAAATTTTCTATCTGTTAATTGTTTGGTTGCCAATTAAGTCAAGAATGTGGATGAGCGGGGTCGGAACAGTGTGTGCGTACGCACATTACCGAGCCTCCTTGTTTCTTTTATCTGCCCGGGTCGAGGCCAAATGGTTATCTTGTAAGAAGTTGCAACTTTCTGGCAGAAACTTACAAGGCGATGCATCGCATTGCAATTTTTTCTTCCAAGAACTTGCAAGTTCATACAAGTTAATCATTTGACTTGCAAGTTCTTAAAAGATAACCATTCGACTTACAAGGCTCTTACAAGTTAACCACTCGACTTACAAGCTCTTACAAGTTAACCATTCAACTTAAAAGTTAATTACAAGTTAACCATTCGCACACACACACACACCACACACCACACACATACAACACGCACGCACATACACGCGTGCGCACACGCATACATACACGCACACATAAACACGCACATACAAACACACACACACACACACAAACACATTCCCACACATACGCACTAAACCGTAAATAAGACTTTGCGAGACATGAATGTAAACGGACGTTTGGAAAAATAGAATCTAGAAAAATGTGAATTAAATGATAAAAAGGCTATAAAAATGAAGGGCTTCTAAATTGGGGCGCGGCCTTTTTTTAAAAAAATTTTTTGCATATAGTTCCTTATGCATATTGCAGACAAGGATTTCTTATGAGGGCTCTTTTACTGACAGATAATATTTATAAACAATGAGGACAATTGGCCATATTTTACGGTCTTAGAGTAAAACTCGTGCTTTTTAAGGCTCTGACCAATTGCTTTCGTAAAATTTTGTGGATTTCTTATGTTTTGATTAATTTTTTTTATACTTCAGTAGTTAAATGACCTAGTCATCGCAATCAATCATCCAAGTGGCTTCTCAATAGGTATAAATGAATCAAACAATGCTTTCAGTTGTTATCTAATGTCTCTTATGACTTTGAATTCATTTGTTTTAACAAAATGTTGTCGAAATTTTGAAATTTGACATTATTTTCTCTTATTTCTCTCAACCTTGAGCGTTGTGTCAGTAAAAACATGCAAAAACTTATTTCCAGTTAGCTAGTAAAAAAATGTCTGTAACAGTTTTTTTTGAACTAATGGATTCTTGGTTTTGCCACTACGAGTTTTCAATTTTTTTAGCATAATTGGAAATTTTTTGAGATCAGTTTGTTTCGTTGTCTAGTTATCACATTTTTGACAGATCCAGTTAAAGATAAGCTTAGCTGGAAACATAAACTGTGTTGAAAAAATCCGATTTGAATATGTGAAATGTTTTCTTGAATATCTTGCGCTTTTATGCTGAGACATTTCTCTCGCAAAATTTAGAGTTTTTTAACGTAAGCTTGGCTTTCTTTTGGTTGTTGTACAGCATATACCTGACAAGAATAGTTCGCAATTGCTTCTCCAGAACGTATAGCAACCTATTTTAAATTTTTTAATTGCTTCCCCAGGACGTAAAACAACCTATTTAAACCTTTCAGTTTATAGCTATTTCTTTCAGCGACTTTCAAATTATTTTTAAAAAAAAAGAATTTTTTTCAGCTTGTTCCTTTCTGCTTGTATTTTGTCACGATGTAACTCAATCTCACTAATATAAAGTCTCAATTATTTTTGTTGATTCATTTTTTTTTACTGATTGCTTGAATCAGTCGAAAATTTTGACTGATTGGGGATGTTTATATGTTTTGACTGATTGCTTGAATCATTTTGTTTCATAAAAATTTTTCGAGATTAATTTACTGATCATTTCCTGGGCTTCTTTTTGTTGACATTTTTATGTAATCTTTTTATACGGAAACCCCAACTGATTTTCTGATGAGAACCAAGTGATGATTTACAGCTCTTGCAGATAACATCTTATAAAAGGTAGTGCCTTGAACACTGTGGTGTAAAATTGGTTGTGAAGTTTTGGTTTCTGCCTATTTTTTTTTATTTTAAATGACTTAATCTCATTAACGACAGGCCCAATTAGTTTTCTGATTTATTGCATCTTGATTGATCTCATTTTGTTGGAATCTGATGTCTGTTATAAAGTTTGAAAAAAATTGTTCAAAAAATTGTGTTTTTGAGCTTCGCCATTTTCTTAAATTGTTTTTTTTTGGTCGACTTGTAGCTTAGCCTCCTAAAAGAGAGGTCAAAACCCGTTTCTAGTCAACTGTTATTTAATTTATAACGGTTTTAGTTCAAACCAATTGTTTTTCGGCTTTGTTAATACTGTTACTACAAATATTCATAACATGTTTCAGATTTTTATATATTTGTACATTTCAAAGGATTTCTTTTCTTTTAAAATTATAACGCTTAATGTAGGTCCCATTGGCGTTCAGGTATTGCGCAATTGAGCATTCTTATTGCTCTTTAGGACTAGTTTATGGTTTCAACGCATTTAACGGTTTCTGCCATTTCGTGTAAAGTTTAGTTCTACCGGTATTTGTCCTTCCTTTTGTAGTCGTAGGACGTACACTGGATAATGACAGGCCTCAATTGCTTTCTTTGGAAATATAAATTAATTTTGATTGATTTCTTTTAATATCTAATGATGAGAGTCAATTTATATATCAATGGTTTTGCAAAAATGGAAACGTATTTCTGAACTTCGCAACTTTTTGCTCGGTTTGTCGGTCTGTTACCCAGTCGCATTGGAAACAGGTCACACACTTTTCCTTTCGAAAAATAGATTTTTTTGTTTTGCTTTGGTTTTATCTGATGAAAGGTTGTTTTTCTTACAATTTTTTAAAAATATGGACTTCAAATTTTGGTAGTGTTGGCCTTATTGTTTTCCTTTATTGGTTTTATTGAGCAATATGTACGTTTTTGAAAATCTTCTTTCTGTTAATCCTTTGGTTGCCAATTAAGTCAAGAATGTGGATGAGCGGGGTCTGAACATTGTGTGCGTACGCACATTACCGAGCCTCCTTGTTTCTTTTATCTGCCCGGGTCGAGGCCAAATGGTTATCTTGTAAGAAGTTGCAACTTTCTGGCAGAAACTTACAAGGCGATGCATCGCATTGCAATTTTTTCTTCCAAGAACTTGCAAGTTCATACAAGTTAATCATTTGACTTGCAAGTTCTTAAAAGATAACCATTCGACTTACAAGGCTCTTACAAGTTAACCACTCGACTTACAAGCTCTTACAAGTTAACCATTCAACTTAAAAGTTACTTACAAGTTAACCATTCGCACACACACACACACACACCGCACACCACACACATACAACACGCACGCACATACACGCGTGCGCACACACATACATACACTCACACATAAACACGCACACACAAACACCCACACACAAACACATTCCCACACATACGCACTAAACCGTAAATAAGACTTTGCAAGACTTGAATGTAATAGGACGTTTGGAAAAAATAGAATCTAGAAAAGTGTGAATTAAATTATAAAAAGGCTATAAAAATAAAGGGCCACTAAATTATTTTGGGAAAATACTGTCATATGAGTTTGAAAATTCAATCAAAATCAATATTTTGGGAAGTGTTTTAAAAAAGCAATCTTGAAGAAGCTAATTGAGATCTACAGTTTTTTAATGGAATTGCAAAAAAGAATTCTCTTGAATTGATAAAAATCAAAAAGTAACCATTTTGTCTACTTAGGTCGAATATTATATTATCCAAACAGAGCAGCTAACTCCCACGCGCTTTCTACGGTAATTGACTGAATGTGAAATTGAATTAACCAATAAGAGTTGTGCTCGGCCGGAAAGAACTTGCAAGAACCTTACAAGTTAGCCATTCGCCTTGCAAGTTCTTACAAGTTAACCATTCGACTTACAAGTTCTTGCAAGTTAACAATTCGACTTGCAAGTTCTCACAAGTTTACCATCTTTTGCAAGAAACTTGCAAAATCTTACAAGTTAACCATCTTTTGAAAGAAACTTGCAAGTTCTTGCAAGTTAACCATTCGGTCTCAACCCAGGTGATGAGTTGGTACTTTCTGTCAAGGCACACACATCCATTCCCAATGTCGAGATCTTTCCAATATGAATTGATAAAGTTTTATATCTTCAGCTCTCCGCCGCGATGACACAGTGAAGTGATTCATTGCGGCATCAAAATACGTGAAATTGTTAATAGTAAAAGTAGGATTCAAATTAAAGTTTTGCTAACGTAATTTTCATTAAAATACTTGTTTAATACAGACGTTTCGATTGTCCTGGAGGATTTCTAGAAATTTAAATGACTAAACCAACGTCTGATCCGGATAAATGCTGCTTGTTAATTTGAAACAGAGCTAGACAAACAGCCCAGTGTGTTAGCCTGAACTGTTACGTTTATTTAATCGGTTTGGGTCTAAAATGGACAGCAGCACGCGATGATTGATGACCAGTGTAACTTCTTTGCCATATAGGTGGTGTTTGGAAAGTGCAATGCTCCACGCTACCCCTCAAATTCTAACGTTCTTTATACTGTATTTATCTGTAAAAAAAATTTAAAGAAACCCGGTGTTCAAATATGATTTTCCGCCCATTGGGTACTTTTTGCTCAAGATGAGCCCCAAAAATTGTCCAAAGTTGCATCACACCTGATTTTTATGTTGAGGTTGGGATCGAAATGTGAACCTTCTGTGATCTCGATTATTTCATTTTTAATTTACTAGAAAAGCGCGCGGTGTATATCAGCCCGTAAAAATTTTAACTTTTCTCTTCAAGTGGGTTTTGGAATGTGTATCACCGACTTTGTAGATAAAGGTCAATTTTGGTAATATTGTGTACGTAATCCTTAAGGGACCTTGAGTGAAGTTTTTTGAAGACAGTAGATTCAAAGTTGCTGCTGTTTTATAACGTAGTAGAGTGATACCGGATCTTGTATTTTTATATATTCTAATTTTTCTATTGAATCTTCACTAATATGGCAATTGGTAGGGTTTCTGCGGAAATGTTCCTTGTCGACTAGTTTGAGGAGTGCGTATTTTTCTTTAAGATTATCTTATCTGCCTTTAATCTTTTGTTACGATTAGGAAGTCAATTAGATAATAGAAATTAAATCTGCTTAGATTTGCAATAGTCTTCTTTGCCTTCTAGAATTCCGCCGTCATGTCACATACTCCGTAAAAACTTATTCTTAATCTAATTTGTTCAGGTGCAATAAACATCGACGATGTTAGAATTAGGAAATTTCAAAATTTCTTGAGTTGGCATAAGTGGAGACATGCGGTCTCCGATTGTAGCAACCTCGTTCCAACATTACCTAATTGAAATTCAGTATTATGATATTATCGATATGAATTATTATATAGAATTATTGTCTTCGACAAACTAGAGTCTGACCAGAGAAATCTGACTGAGCTTACTAATTTAGTTCATAATCTGGTACTGGAGTGAAATGAGTTTTGGAGGGTTACAGTTGTCATGCGCTAACTGATAGAAGTTCATGGGGTGCACTCAGTGGCTCTTACAGTTAGGCCACGATTAACAAAGGGGTACCATCCAGGCATTAGCAGTCAATTTGGTCAAACCTCGAATTCCTGAGTGTGCTGATTGGAAGGATTTGATCATTGTTTCTTTTATGTGAAAAGTTGGTACTTTCTGTCAAAACACACAAAATCATTCCCAATGTAAAGATCTTTCGAAAAGGATTGGTCCAATCTGCTAAAATTATCACATCTTCCTCTCTGCGCCACGATGACACATTGTCGTGATTCATTATCGCATCAAAACACGACACAACTGAAAAAGAAAGTGTTGTACTCATAACTAAAGTGTTGCTAAAGTTCTAATCATTCAAAGTAAGTGACTGATTGATAGGAAGAGAATTAAAAATCCTTAAAATGCAGCAAGATTGAGTTGACTGAGAGAATATGAAAAAGCTTCAAATAGCTCTTTATTTTAGGATAATCCAAAAAAATGAGCAAGCTGCGTCAAGTTGTTTTGACCTTGAAAGCATGCTTATTTTGTTGTTTGTTTCATGCGTTAATGGGAGACCATTACCCTGATGATCTTTTTACAGTGGTGAGATTACCTTATTCATAAATTCTTGAATCTATCAATGCGAATTAGTATATTGAATTCGTGTCTTCAAAAAATTAATATCTGTCCAGAGAAATCCGACTGAGTTTCCTAAATTAGTTCATAAAATGGTACTGAAGTGAAATGGGTTTTAGAGGGTTACAATTGACATGTTGTTACTTTTCTTCTGAATCTTGGGTAATATGGCATTTGGTAAGGTTTCTGCTGAATTGTTCCTTGTCCAGCAGATTGCGGAATGCGTATAATTCCTTAAAATTATCTTATCTGCCCTTGATCTTTTTTTACGATTGACGTCAATTGGAAACTAGAAATTAAATCTGCTTGGGTTTGCAATAGTCTTCTTTGCTTTCTAGAATTCCGCCGTGATTTCACTTACTCCGTAAAAACTTATTCTTAATCTAATATGTTCAGGTGCAATAAACATCGACGATGTTAGAATTAGGAAATTTCAAAATTTCTTGAGTTGGAATAAGTGGAGACATGCGGTCTCCGATTGTAGCAACCTTGTTCCAACATTACCTAATTGATATTCAGTATTATGAATTCATCGATATGAATTATTATATAGAATTCTTGTCTTCGACAAACTAGAGTCTGACCAGAGAAATCTGACTGAGCTTACTATTTTAGTTCATAATTTGGTACTGGAGTGAAATGAGTTTTGGAGGGTTACAGTTGTCATGCGCTAACTGATAGAAGTTCATGGGGTGCACTCAGTGGCTCTTACAGTTAGGCCACGATTAACAAAGGGGTACCATCCAGGCATTAGCAGTCAATTTGGTCAAACCTCGAATTCCTGAGTGTGCTGATTGGAAGGATTTGATCATTGTTTCTTTTATGTGAAAAGTTGGTACTTTCTGTCAAAACACACAAAATCATTCCCAATGTAAAGATCTTTCGAAAAGGATTGGTCCAATCTGCTAAAATTATCACATCTTCCTCTCTGCGCCACGATGACACATTGTCGTGATTCATTATCGCATCAAAACACGACACAACTGAAAAAGAAAGTGTTGTACTCATAACTAAAGTGTTGCTAAAGTTCTAATCATTCAAAGTAAGTGACTGATTGATAGGAAGAGAATTAAAAATCCTTAAAATGCAGCAAGATTGAGTTGACTGAGAGAATATGAAAAAGCTTCAAATAGCTCTTTATTTTAGGATAATCCAAAAAAATGAGCAAGCTGCGTCAAGTTGTTTTGACCTTGAAAGCATGCCTATTTTGTTGTTTGTTTCATGCGTTAATGGGAGACCATTACCCTGATGATCTTTTTACAGTGGTGAGATTACCTTATTCATAAATTCTTGAATCTATCAATGCGAATTAGTATATTGAATTCGTGTCTTCAAAAAATTAATATCTGTCCAGAGAAATCCGACTGAGTTTCCTAAATTAGTTCATAAAATGGTACTGAAGTGAAATGGGTTTTAGAGGGTTACAAGTGACATATTGTTACTTTTCTTCTGAATCTTGGGTAATATGGCATTTGGTAAGGTTTCTGCTGAATTGTTCCTTGTCCAGCAGATTGCGGAATGCGTATAATTCCTTAAGATTATCTTATCTGCCCTTGATCTTTTTTTACGATTGACGTCAATTGGAAACTAGAAATTAAATCTGCTTGGGTTTGCAATAGTCTTCTTTGCTTTCTAGAATTCCGCCGTGATTTCACTTACTCCGTAAAAACTTATTCTTAATCTAATATGTTCAGGTGCAATAAACATCGACGATGTTAGAATTAGGAAATTTCAAAATTTCTTGAGTTGGAATAAGTGGAGACATGCGGTCTCCGATTGTAGCAACCTCGTTCCAACATTACCTAATTGATATTCAGTATTATGAATTCATCGATATGAATTATTATATAGAATTCTTGTCTTCGACAAACTAGAGTCTGACCAGAGAAATCTGACTGAGCTTACTAATTTAGTTCATAATTTGGTACTGAAGAGAAATGAGGTTTAGAGGTTTACAGTTGTCATGCGCTAACTGATAGAAGTTCGTGGGGTGCACTAAGTGGCTCTTACAGTTAGGCCACGATTAATATAGGGCTACCATCCAGGCATCAGCAGTCAGTTTGGTCAAACATCGAATTCCTGAGTGGGCTGATTAGAAGGATTTGATCATTGTTTCTTTAATGTGAAAAGTTGGTATTTTATGTCAAAACATACAAGTCTATTCCCAATGTAAAGATCTTTCGAAAAGGATTGGTCCAATCTGCTAAAAGTATCAAATCTTCCTCTCTGCGCCACGATGACACATTGACGTGATTCATTGTCGCATCAAAACACGACACAACTAAAAAAGAAATTGTTGTACTCATAACTAAATGGTTGCTAAAGTTCTACTCGTTCAAAGTAAGTGACGGATTGATAGGAAGAGAATTGAAAATCCTTAAAATACAGCAAGATTGAGTTGACTGAGAGAATATGAAAAAGCTTCAAATAGCTCTTTATTTTAGGATAATACAAAAAAAAATGAGCAAGCTGCGTCAAGTTGTTTTGACCTTGAAAGCATGCCTATTTTGTTGTTTGTTTCATGCGTTAATGGGAGACCATTACCTTGATGACCTTTTTACAGTGGTGAGATTACCTTATTCATAAATTCTTGAATCTATCAATGCGAAATAGTATATTGAATTCGTGTCTTCATAAAACTAATATCTGTCCAGAGAAATCCGACTGAGTTTCCTAATTTAGTTCATAAATTGGTACTGAAGTGAAATGGGTTTTAGAGGGTTACAGTTGAAATGTTGTTACTTTTCTTCTGAATCTTGGGTAATATGGCATTTGGTAAGGTTTCTGCTGAATTGTTCCTTGTCCAGCAGATTGCGGAATGCGTATAATTCCTTAAGATTATCTTATCTGCCCTTGATCTTTTTTTACGATTGACGTCAATTGGAAACTAGAAATTAAATCTGCTTAGGTTTGCAATAGTCTTCTTTGCTTTCTAGAATTCCGCCGTGATTTCACTTACTCCGTAAAAACTTATTCTTAATCTAATATGTTCAGGTGCAATAAACATCGACGATGTTAGAATTAGGAAATTTCAAAATTTCTTGAGTTGGAATAAGTGGAGACATGCGGTCTCCGATTGTAGCAACCTCGTTCCAACATTACCTAATTGAAATTCAGTATTATGAATTTATCGATATGAATTATTATATAGAATTCTCTTGTCTTCGACAAACTAGAGTCTGACCAGAGAAATTTGACTGAGCTTACTAATTTAGTTCATAATTTGGTACTGAAGAGAAATGAGGTTTAGAGGGTTACAGTTGTCATGCGCTGACTGATAGAAGTTCGTGGGGTGCACTAAGTGGCTCTTACAGTTAGGCCACGATTAATATAGGGCTACCATCCAGGCATTAGCAGTCAGTTTGGTCAAACATCGAATTCCTGAGTGGGCTGATTGGAAGGATTTGATCATTGTTTCTTTTATGTGAAAAGTTGGTATTTTCTGTCAAAACACACAAGTCCATTCCCAATGTAAAGATCTTTCGAAAAGGATTGGTCCAATCTGCTAAAAGTATCAAATCTTCCTCTCTGCGCCACGATGACACATTGACGTGATTCATTGTCGCATCAAAACACGACACAACTAAAAAAGAAAGTGTTGTACTCATAACTAAAGTGTTGCTAAAGTTCTACTCGTTCAAAGTAAGTGACTGATTGATAGGAAGAGAATTAAAAATCTTTAAAATACAGCAAGATTGAGTTGACTGAGAGAATATGAAAAAAGCATCAAATAGCTCTTTATTTTAAGATAATACAAAAAATGAGCAAGCTGCGTCAAGTTGTTTTGACCTTGAAAGCATGCCTCTTTTGTTGTTTGTTTCATGCGTTAATGGGAGACCATTACCTTGATGATCTTTTTACAGTGGTGAGATTACCTTATTCATAAATTCTTGAATCTATCAATGCGAATTAGTATATTGAATTCGTGTCTTCAAAAAACTAATATCTGTCCAGAGAAATCCGACTGAGTTTCCTAATTTAGTTCATAAAATGGTACTGATGTGAAATGGGTTTTAGAGGGTTACAATTGACATTTTGTTACTTTTCTTCTGAATCTTGGGTAATATGGCATTTGGTAAGGTTTCTGCTGAATTGTTCCTTGTCCAGCAGATTGAGGAATGCGTACAATTCCTTAAGATTATCTTATCTGCCCTTGATCTTTTTTTACGATTAAGACGTCAATTGGAAACTAGAAAATAAATCTGCTTAGGCTTGCAATAGTCTTCTTTGATTTCTAGAATTCCGCCGTGATTTCACTTACTCCGTAAAAACTTATTCTTAATCTAATTTGTTCAGGTGCAATAAACATCGACGATATTAGAATTATGAAATTTCAAAATTTCTTGAGTTGGAGTAAGTGGAGACATGCCGTCTCCGATTGTAGCAACCTCGTTCCAACATTACCTAATTGAAATTCAGTATTATGAATTTATCGATATGAATTATTATATAGAATTCTCTTGTCTTCGACAAACTAGAGTCTGACCAGAGAAATCTGACTGAGCTTACTAATTTAGTTCATAATTTGGTACTGAAGAGAAATGAAGTTTAGAGGGTTACAGTTGTCATGCGCTAACTGATAGAAGTTCGTGGGGTGCACTAAGTGGCTCTTACAGTTAGGCCACGATTAATATAGGGCTACCATCCAGGCATTAGCAGTCAGTTTGGTCAAACATCGAATTCCTGAGTGAGCTGATTGGAAGGATTTGATGATTGTTTCTTTTATGTGAAAAGTTGGTACTTTCTGTCAAAACATAAAAGTCCATTCCCAATGTAAAGATCTTTCGAAAGAGATTGGTCCAATCTGCTAAAAGTATCAAATCTTCCTCTCTGCGCCACGATGAGACATTGACGTGATTCATTGTCGCATCAAAACACGACACAACTAAAAAAGAAAGTGTTGTACTCATAACTAAAGTGTTGCTAAAGTTCTACTCGTTCAAGTAAGTGACTGATTGATAGGAAGAGAATTAAAAATCTTTAAAATACAGCAAGATTGAGTTGACTGAGAGAATATGAAAAAAGCATCAAATAGCTCTTTATTTTAGGATAATACAAAAAAATGAGCAAGCTGCGTCAAGTTGTTTTGATTTTGAAAGCATGCCTCTTTTGTTGTTTGTTTCATGCGTTAATGGGAGACCATTACCTTGATGATCTTTTTACAGTGGTGAGATTACCTTATTCATAAATTCTTGAATCTATCAATGCGAATTAGTATATTGAATTCGTGTCTTCAAAAAAGTAATATCTGTCAAGAGAAATCCGACTGAGTTTCCTAATTTAGTTCATAAATTGGAACTGAAGTGAAATGGGTTTTAGAGGGTTACAGTTGACATGTTGTTACTTTTCTTCTGAATCTTGGGTAATATGGCATTTGGTAAGGTTTCTGCTGAATTGTTCCTTGTCCAGCAGATTGAGGAATGCGTATAATTCCTTAAGATTATCTTATCTGCCCTTGATCTTTTTTTACGATTAAGACGTCAATTGGAAACTAGAAAATAAATCTGCTTAGGCTTGCAATAGTCTTCTTTGATTTCTAGAATTCCGCCGTGATTTCACTTACTCCTTAAAAACTTATTCTTAAATTAACATGTTCAGGTGCAATTAACATCGACGATGTTAGAATTAGGAAATTTCAAAATTTCTTGAGTTGGAATAAGTGGAGACATGCGGTCTCCGATTGTAGCAACCTCGTTCCAACATTACCTAATTGAAATTTAGTATTATGAATTTATCGATATGAATTATTATATAGAATTCTCGTCTTCGACAAACTAGAGTCTGACCAGAGAAATCTGACTGAGCTTACTATTTTAGTTCATAATTTGGTACTGAAGTTAAATGAGGTTTAGAGGGTTACAGTTGTCATGCGCTAACTGATAGAAGTTCCTGGGGTGCACTCAGTGGCTCTTACAGTTAGGCCACGATTAATATAGGGCTACCATCCAGGCATTAGCAGTCAGTTTGGTCAAACATCGAATTCCTGAGTGAGCTGATTGGAAGGATTTGATGATTGTTTCTTTTATGTGAAAAGTTGGTACTTTCTGTCAAAACATACAAGTCCATTCCCAATGTAAAGATCTTTCGAAAGGGATTGGTCCAATCTGCTAAAAGTATCAAATCTTCCTCTCTGCGCCACGATGACACATTGACGTGATTCATTGTCGCATCAAAACACGACACAACTAAAAAAGAAAGTGTTGTACTCATAACTAAAGTGTTGCTAAAGTTCTACTCGTTCAAAGTAAGTGAATGTTTGATAGGAGGAGAATTAAAAATCTTTAAAATACAGCAAGATTGAGTTGACTGAGAGAATATGAAAAAAGCATCAAATAGCTCTTTATTTTAGGATAATACAAAAAAATGAGCAAGCTGCGTCAAGTTGTTTTGACCTTGAAAGCATGCCTCTTTTGTTGTTTGTTTCATGCGTTAATGGCAGACCATTACCCTGATGATCTTTTTACAGTGGTGAGATTACCTTATTCATAAACTCTTGAATCTATCAATGCGAATTAGTATATTGAATTCGTGTCTTCAAAAAACTAATATCTGTCCAGAGAAATCCAACTGAGTTTCCTAATTTAGTTCATAAATTGGTACTGAAGTGAAATGGGTTTTAGAGGGTTACAGTTGACATGTTGTTACTTTTCTTCTGAACCTTGGGTAATATGGCATTTGGTAAGGTTTCTGCTGAATTGTTCCCTGTCCAGCAGATTGAGGAATGCGTATAATTCCTTAAGATTATATTATCTGCCCTTGATCTTTTTTTACGATTAAGACGTCAATAGGAAACTAGAAATTAAATCTGCTTAGGTTTGCAATAGTCTTCTTTGCTTTCTAGATTTCCGCCGTGATTTCACTTACTCCGTAAAAACTTATTCTTAAACTAATATGTTCAGTTGCAATTAACATCGACGATGTTAGATTTAAGAAATTTCAAAATTTCTTGAGTTGGCATAAGTGGAGACATTCAGCCTCCGATTGTAGCAACCTGGTTCCAACATTAACTAATTGAAATTAAGTATTTTGAATTTATCGATATGAATTATTATATAGAAATCTTGTCTTCGACAAACTAGAGTCTGACAAGAGAAATCTGACTGAGCTTACTAATTTAGTTCATAATTTGGTACTGAAGTTAAATGAGGTTTAGAGGGTTACAGTTGTCATGCGCTAACTGATAGAAGTTCATGGGGTGCACTCAGTGGCTCTTACAGTTAGGCCACGATTAAAATAGGTCTACTATCCAGGCATTAGCAGTCAGTTTGGTCAAACATCGAATTCCTGAGTGAGCTGATTGGAAGGATTTGATGATTGTTTCTTTTATGTGAAAAGTTGGTACTTTCTGTCAAAACATACAAGTCCATTCCCAATGTAAAGATCTTTCGAAAGGGATTGGTCCAATCTGCTAAAAGTATCAAATCTTCCTCTCTGCGCCACGATGACACATTGACGTGATTCATTGTCGCATCAAAACACGACACAACTAAAAAAAGAAAGTGTTGTACTCATAACTAAAGTGTTGCTAAAGTTCTACTCGTTCAAAGTAAGTGACTGATTGATAGGAAGAGAATTAAAAATCTTTAAAGTACAGCAAGATTGAGTTGACTGAGAGAATATGAAAAAAGCTTCAAGTAGCTCTTTATATTAGGATAATACAAAAAAAATGAGCAAGCTGCGTCAAGTTGTTTTGACCTTGAAAGCATGCCTATTTTGTTGTTTGTTTCATGCGTTAATGGGAGACCATTACCTTGATGATCTTTTTACAGTGGTGAGATTACCTTAATCATAAATTCTTGAATCTATCAATGCGAATTAGTATATTGAATTCGTGTCTTCAAAAAACTAATATCTGTCCAGAGAAATCCGACTGAGTTTCCTAATTTAGTTCATAAATTGGTACTGAAGTGAAATGAGGCTTAGAGGGTTACAGTTGTCGTGCGCTAGCTGATAGAAGTTCATGGGGTGCACTCAGTGGCTCTTACAGTTAGGCCAAGATTAACATAGGGCTACCATCCAGGCACTAGCAGTCAGTTTGGTCAAACATCGAATTCCTGAGTGGGCTGATTGGAAGGATTTGATCATTGTTTCTTTTATGTAAAAAGTTGGTACTTTCTGTCAAAACACACAAGTCCATTCCCAATGTAAAGATCTTTCGAAAAAGATTGGTCCAATCTGCTAAAAGTATCACATCTTCCTCTCTGCGCCACGATGACACATTGACGTGATTCATTGTCGCATCAAAACACGACACAACTAAAAAAGAAAGTGTTGTACTCATAACTAAAGTGTTGCTAAAGTTCTACTCATTCAAAGTAAGTGACTGATTGATAGGAAGCGAATTAAAAATCCTTAAAAACAGCAAGATTGAGTTGACTGAGAGAATATGAAAAAAGCTTCAAATGGCTCTTTATTTTAGGATAATCCAAAAAAATGAGCAAGCTGCGTCAAGTTGTTTTGACCTTGAAAGCATGCCTATTTTGTTGTTTGTTTCATGCGTTAATGGGAGACCATTACCTTGATGATCTTTTTACAGTGGTGAGATTACCTTATTCATAAATTCTTGAATCTATCAATGCAAATTAGTATATTGAATTCGTGTCTTCAAAAAACTAATATCTGTCCAGAGAAATCCGACTGAGTTTCCTAATTTAGTTCATAAATTGGTACTGAAGTGAAATGGGTTTTAGAGGGTTACAGTTGACATGTTGTTACTTTTCTTCTGAATCATGGGTAATATGGCATTTGGTAAGGTTTCTGCTGAATTGTTTCTTGTCCAGCAGTTTGAGGAATGCGTATAATTCCTTAAGATTATCTTATCTGCCTTTGATCTTTTGTTACGATTAGGACGTCAATTGGAAACTAGAAATTAAATCTGCTTAGGTTTGCAATAGTCTTCTTTGCTTTCTAGAATTCCGCCGCCATGTCACTTAGTGCGTAAAAACTTATTCTTAATCTAGTATGTTCAGGTGCAATAAACATCGACAATGTTAAAATTACAAAATTTCAAATTTTCTTGAGTTGCCATTAGTGGAACATGCAGTCTCCGAGTCTAATAACTTCGTCTCAACAATTCCTAATTGAAAATCAGTGTACCTTGGGTTCCGTTCTGTCTGTTAATTTCAGGCTGCTTGAGGCGTAGTCGTGGTTGGAGACGTATAAGAGTTATTATCTGGCTCTATATACTTGAATGCAGCTATCGTGCTTTCATTGTCTGTTGTGTCATTATCTACCACTTTGTTCACAGCTATAGCATTGCATACAAATTGTCTGAGATACATCTCTTGATAATCGCCAGCCATACTCATAAGAAATGGTTTTTCAAACTGAATATCTTGCAAGTTTTTCAATTTGCTGGAGATTGAGTTTTGAGGTCCCTCTTGAAACGTGTGCAGCAAGGTCTACAGGTTTTTTTAGCATTTGATGTATAGGACATCGCTAGGATGATCATTTTTTTCGGTATGCTGAAGATCGTGTTTCTTTTGCAAAAGTTGATCTTAATTTAGTCCCTGTGTTGTCACAAGGTTGCTTAGACTGCTCTCTACTCACCGTCATCATTTTAATTCGAAATCGAACACCTTTGCATTTTTGAAGGCGCATTCTCGACTTACCTTTTCCTTGAATATTTCCCCTGCAACTTGGGCGTGCGCCTTTCGTTTTTGTACTGATGTTATTTTATATGATTTTGTTATTCTTTGTTTACAGCCCAGTTATGTGATTGTTCTCCGTCATTATAATCTCCGAAATGGGCGGGAGGGGGTACAACAAAATTTGGATCAAGTTTTAGAGGTAGGGTGTGGCCGTACCTTAGTGCCATAGTATTTCAGTGCTGAAACATTGGTTTCCAATTGTATATCGTCGGCCCAGTACCGTATCAGTGTATCCTAAGAGTATCTTACTACTCATGATGTGCAGGATAAGTCCCATAGACACTTTTTTTCTGAAAATATTCTGTTCATCCTGGATTTTGATTCCCATAATGTTCATAGCAAAATCATGATAAATTGTGAAAATTTCGAAAAAAATTTTGAAATTTTGGGTGATGCACTTTTTGAGCATGGTGACGACTTACAATCTTAAAACGTAGCAAAAAACGTATTAGGATCAACAAAAACCCGCGAAAACCAGTAAATACATGCCAAAAACCAGAAATTTCACATTGTAAAGGAATTTTGCATGAATTTCTTAGTTTTAGCTCCGAAAACATACAGTTTTGGGCCGACGATATACAAATAGAATACAACGCGTCAGCACTGATTTACTATGGCACTAATGTCC
>NC_134474.1:58539277-58642070 GCF_964194025.1 Convolutriloba macropyga
AGAAGAAGAAAGTATCTCAATATTTTACAGCACAAATAAAAAACAACTTCAGGTTAAGAATGAAACGATCACAATTATAGAATAGGTACATTAAATAACAAAATAAAATAAACCTCAAAATATTCTCTACTTGTCAATTGATCCGTAGAAAAAGAAACTCTAACCCAGGTTGAGATCCAGACGCAGTCAACTATGTCCAGACAGAAGATGAACGCAGCTGAAGGGCCTCGTGTGTTCCAAACAAAATTAGATAGAAACTTTAAAAAAACGCTCAAAAGTTTGCTGAACGCATAGACACTTTCCGTCTCGGTCCTCGGCATGAGAACATTCAATAAACAAATGAGGTCTGGGTATATCAGAATAGGGTTCAGGTAATCATTCACCAGACTCAATTACATTTCAGTTACATTAATTTAGATCTGTTTCTTCATAACTGGATTAGTGGTTCTACTGAGTTCTCTTGAGTTGTTCATTCGATACAGAACTGGTCAAGTTTACCTGTATAATCATTCAATCACACAGAATGGCTACGAGATGATTGTGTCTGCAGTCGTTTTCTTCTTTCTACCTGTCATTATAGCAACATACTGGCACATCAGAATTGCTCCAGCTCTACTCTTTGCAAAGTTGAGTCACCGTCAAGAGCGAAATTTTGTACTGACGGTCACTTTTGCAGCCACCAGCGTCGTTTGGATTTTCAGTTGGCTTTTGAGATACCTTAGCTATCTTGTTTATCTGGTATCAGGTATGGATTCTCTCTCATCTTCCCATTACCTTCTTTGGCCTTATATTTCTGCATTGGATTTTGCTACCACTTTCTACTACTTAATGATGGGCCCATTCATAACGTCATTCCTCAACCCAATTTTCGTTTTAATCCTCAATAACAAAGTTCGTGGCTCTATTCAGAATGCCTGCAAACGAATCATCAAAGTGCAATGGGCTTAATAACTCTTTATCATGTATTTGCCATACCCTGTTTTATTTTATTAATTGTTACCTCCTGAAACAACTTTTCCCTTTCATCCTTTCTAACATAACTGAAGGAAGCAAAGCTACGTCTTAATTTTTTGCTCAATTAAACAGTTCTCCAGTACTTAAGTCATAAGTTTCCTTCTCAATTAATATTTTAACAAGTAAACTATTTTGCAAGAGCTCTGAGCATCGGCAACATCATTTAGAAACTTTTTCAAACCTGTTTCTATGATTTGTCGATTCTTGGCGTTAAAATTCAGAGCGTTAATTAAAATACAAAATTGGATGTAAATTAGCAATCTAGAAAACGGTCGTTGTAACACATTAATAACAGGTAAACATTTGCCAGTATTTTGGAAATGTCAGTTGCCGCAATACGGGGTGAAGCAATTCCGTTGAAAGTGACTTGATATCCGAATGCAAAAAAGTGGGAGATCATTTCTTTTTCTCGTTAACATTTTTCAAAAATACTAATCTAGGTCAGAAAGAGATCCGCGTTTTGGCATAGAGAATAACAACAAGAAACGAAAAATGTAGAAAAAATTACCCCCATGCTTATTATCTCCTTCAACTATCTCACCGTGCAATCTCAGCTTCAAGCTGCTAAATTTTTCATTTTTAAATTTCGTTATGTTTCCAAATAAAATTTTGATAAAAGCGATTGAAAGGCCATAAAATTCAAAAAAAGAACAGTTTTCTTGTTCTCATATTTTTATAACCGATGTGAAAATTTTGAATGATCAGAAATTGCTTTTAACTGTTTCCGAGCAAAAAAAATAAAGATATTTCGTTATTTTTGTTTTCTATCATTTGTTTTCTCGCACCAACTATTAAGCACTTATTAAGTTGATTATCACTGATTCCGATGTAACAAGTCTTTGTAATTTGGAATAATTTTGAAAATTTTCTGAATTTTGACCATAATTTATTTCGAATTTGTTGCAAAAAATATCAACGAGTCCCTCTTAGGGGAAACAAAGAGTGATCAACAATTGTCAGAACTTTGATTTGTACTTGTTCAGATTAAAATTGCCATTCAGGGGCCGATCTGCATTTATCCAGGTACTACCTTATCAAGAAAAAATATTTGACAAGGGTGCGGGCAGTTTACAAAGTTTCTTATTAAGTGGCCATTGTCCAAAAAGGCAAATTTCAATAAAGATTGGGTTCTGTGGAAACAAGTAACAATATTTCGCTCCCCTAATCCCGTTTTATATACCATTTTTCGCAAAGCAATATAGTTACGCAAAATATAAATATAACTTATTTCTATCTTTTAAAAAGGCTTACAATTTGTAAATAGTGTTCATGAATAAATTTAAATCATTTCGACACTTTTGAGCATTCATTTAGCCAAAAAATGCCCGAAATTTAGTAGAAATTAAGTGAGATAATTTTAATAGACCTAACTGTTCCGGTGAACAATGCGACGGCTAAATCAAAAACCGCTTACTATCTTCTCGTCCACCATTAGTATCGAGAGGAAAGTTTCTGAAATTAATGCCAATTGAGTTTTCTTTCATTTCAGTAATTAAATACCGCAACCGTGGTAAAGAGTGACGTAGAAAAGAGTTACTGATTATGTGGAAACTAGTGAAAAATGGCGTAAAAATCAGTTATAAAGTTTCTAAATACGCTTGCAACTCTAATCTTGAAAGATGGGTTGTGACATTACTTGACAAAATTGAGTGAATATACTCGAGCATTTGGGCAATGCTCCGTTTAACTAGGTTTACATCTGATTTGAACTTGCGACAAATGCAGCCGAGTTCTGAGGTTTCTTCTAAACCAAGTACTAAGGAGAGAAGATTCTTTGCGGTAATCGTGTGGCTTATCAATTTGACTAGTTTCAAGTGCTGGTTGTACACACGTTCTCTGCTACAAATTTATCTATATATTTTGTTGTTCAAACACTTTTTAAAAAGAAGGAAAACAGTTGTGAGGCAGGCTTTAGTCTGCAGTCTTCTTTGGCTTACATATCTCAGTAGTAATGCGAGACGTGACTTGTAGCCCCTTGAGTCTATACTTATTGTACAAATTATTTAATTGTTCTCTTGATTGCAGGGTACAAAATCAATTTTTCTGAATCTGAAAATAACTTACTTGACCTTGATGAGTTTTAGAAAACGTAAAATAGAACTATATTACTTTTCTGAATGATTTTTACTTTGGATCTAATAATTAATTTGGAATTGAAGCATCAAATACCCAATTTTTCTACAAAATACAGCAATCAAAACATGCAATTCGAAGAAAAAGGAAAACTAGAGTTTATGTGAGAACAAAAGAGTTATTGAAAAAATGGGTATACGTGTTTCTTGTTTCCTCTGAGCTTCAGAAAAACTTTAAGGATTAATTGATGCGAAAACATAAAGACTTACTTGAAGAATTTTTTCAAGATGGTATTATGGAAAGATGCATTACACCTAAAGATTTATGAACTGAAATATTCTGAATATTCTGCTTTATTTTTTTCCTAGAGTTACTTTCGAAAATAATGTGTTCCAGTCTAATGCCTTTTGTCATTCATAGGCATCTTGACCTAAAAGAATGCCAACTTCCGTCAAGTTGAAACATTTGTTTAGGAAGTACACTCAACCAGTTGAAACATTGTTCAGTTTCTTGTAGTCATAGTTTGTATTTCCCAAAGAAACCGACGGGTGTAGAAACCCTCCGAGAGAGTGCAGATGTGAATGCAGCCCCTTTAGTTTTAAACAAACTATTTCGGTCTTCAAGTCTCTTTGTTCCGTGTATGCCCGCTACATTAGGCGTAACATCGGTTCCTCGGGCATGCAAATTATCCTGAATGCTTTGATCAATGAATGACACCGTTGAACCTCTTTTGAGGAAATCTTAGTCAATTTTCAAAAATTATTATTTCAGGCCAGTGCACGTTCTTGTCATCAACATAGAACCACCATTTCTCTTTGGGTATCTGAGATAGCTTTGAGCACGTTCACAAAGATCGACACAAAAAAAACTGAATCAAGGTTGTTGAGTCATGCTTCACAAGATTTGCTTTTCGAAGACTCTCGAGCTGCGTATATATAATTGCATGCAGTCTTTCATTTTTTTGGAATGCTACAGGCAACGTTAAAGAAGTGTCCAAAATAACCCATTCCTTAGTTTGCGTATTTTGCTTTTGCTATTAGTGGCTTCTTCAAGTGGCGCACTTTTTCTGATTCAAGAATCGTGCGTTTATCCACAGGTCCATTAAAACATGCTAGACCAATTTGGCTAATTCAGCGGCTTCCCCTCAAAACTATTCAACTCCATCATTGGCGAACAGCTAATGCTTGAATGTCCGATGTTTGTCTGCATACTTACAATGTGCAAAACAGATCTGTCTTCAACACTTGATGAACAATCCCGAGAATCTGGATGTTTTGAACAATGCCTATCTTCATTCTGTCCAGGGCTGACGTCACATCGGGTTTTGGTCGAATTGGTGTTTTTGCGTTTCACTCATCGTATTGGCCCACTCCGAGACAACTCTCTTTTTTTGAAATCCAAATGAAAGGCGCCTTGTCACGAGCTTCCGTTGACAGAGAACGTACATCATCTTCCTCTAATGCCGCGACTTGCAATTTGCGCTCCATATCTCGCTCTCTTTCCCAGAGTTGATGCTGCATCTCAAATTGTTTTATCTGCATTTCCAGCTCCAGCTGCTCTCCCTCTCTCTCTCAAATTGTGTTCCTTCGAATCGCAACTTTGTTTCAATTTCATTTTCGCAATTCCTCATTTTTTCTTCAATCCTTGTTTTCGCTGAGGATATTTCCAAAACGTTCTCTTTATCTTGTTTGATATATGTCCGTTTTGTGTAACGGTGGTCAATGTCGCATAGTTTGTGTTGTCATTTCCTTTTGATAGACAACGAACTTGATCTGTTGGCAACGAATCAATTTGTGATTTTTCTGCCAAAGACGCGAGAACGATTGATTGACCGGGTTGATTTGACATCTTTTGTTCAAGGATATACTGTAACTACTGTGCGTCCGAGAATTGAAGTAACCTTCTATCTCGATTTTGCGTTACCTAGAAAATTTTAGATTTCGTCCGATCTGAGCCCTCTTTTCCACGAGTTTTTGAACGCTATTGTCAAATCGCAGTATCTGCTGATAAACAGTCGTGACTTTGGTTGCTCAATCTTGGTTCCTGATGAGCTCAAACCCACCGGCTGGTTCTCTTTGCAGTTTTTTCAGCAGTTGTTAGTTTTTCTCCTCAAATCGTCCAGACTCACTCAGGTTCAGTTAAGTTTCGCTATTTAACGACTAATACGCTTTGCCTAATTAGCTTGGCTTCTTTGAATTACGATGATACCTATTGTTTTGTTCGCCGATGCCTCTGCCACTTCGATTCTTACGTTTGATAGCAAATTAGATTACACTGTCCGTGTCAGAGGACCAAATGTAACGCCTGCTGTCCAATTCGGTTTCCACTATGAAATTTTTACAACACCCTGCTCGTGCTAGTGGTTCAAAATCTGTGTGGATATTCTATTTCCGCAGTTTGCTTTTGTAACTATATATTCACTATTTTCCCACCGTTTCATTACATTGTGTTTGACTATTTGCTAGTCTTAAATTTTTTCTATTGGATTAATCTGGTATACATATGGAGATCACGTTTTTGTGATCTGTAGCACAGTTTTATTGGGTATTGAAAAAGCTGAGAATAGCAAATAGTCAAACGCCGTGTAATGCAACGATAAGAACATGATGGATATATAATTACAAAAGCTAACTGCAGAAAAAAAATTCCGGACACGTTTTCAACCTCTGAAACAAACTGAGCGGTGTAAATTTTTTATTGCAACCGATTCGACGAGAAGCCGTTACACTGAAGTGTTGATAAATATAAGGTCTCATAGCATTTCATATCGGGTCAGACCGTTCATTAATATACTCTGCAACATTTCGACGATTGATTTTTTGATAGATTAATTGGACTGTACTAAGTCCTTTTGAAATGAATGTGCCATCTGATCAGATAGTATCAGAGCGAAGCAACGATTGCATGTTAAAAGAAAAACTTTGTCGCCGATGGGTTTAGTGAGAGATTAGTAAGAGAAAAAAATCTCAAATTTATACAGGAGTTAAAATAAACCAATCTGCTGCCTCTCTTATAGCGAAGCAGTCGATTATTTTTTAGCGGTTTGATTCAAGAAGTGAAAAACTTTTTTTTCCTAAATTTAAGGTCTTATTGAAATTTCACTACTCTGATTCTCAGTACAAACCTTCAAAATAAGCTCTTAGCCTTAATGTTTCGTGCCCTGATTTATCTAGTTTAATCAAATGCCTGGCGACAATGAAAATTTTAATCAACTATCGTTGCGATAACGCCATTCGCATATCTTAACGATGAAATATCTTGATAGCGCTCGATCAATCCTACAAAAATCTGAATTGTTTGGGAAAATGATTTAGTATCTTTTTCCGCATCTCTTTTCTCGCCCCTGTTGCTACATGAACAGTGGCAGGAGTTGATCAGCGGAAAAGATAATTTAATTCGTTGTGTACAATAGAGAAATAATAAGAATGGGCAGTTTTATCTCAAATTGGAAAATGGGAAGTTTTATCCCCAAATGGAAAAAGTGAGGTTTTATCCCACAATGGGATCATTTTATCCCACTTATATTAAAAATAGGGAATAATATCCCACTTTGTCGCCTATAAATAGCAGACGTTCATTTTATCAGTTCAGTAGTCAAACAGTATTCCAAAATATCAAAGTAAAAATCATACTCCCATAATTTTTCTTCCAGTTGCTACAATTCATAATATCCTTATATTGAGATCCTTCATTGTGCTTTATTCTTCATCTCTTTTTTATAATAAACTTTTAAAGTTCATCTCTTCATTTATCTTAAGAACATCAAAGCGAAGTTTCCGTTGTTTAATCACAACTGGAAGGCCATTATATATTCGTGCGACCAGTGAGGCTCACTCCAGGTTAGTAAATTCTATGTTCTAAAGACTCTAATTTTAATCTTTGAGCTTACATGAAAATCTGATTTGAGGCAGACACTTAGGAAAAAGTTCAAGTAGTCTCAATTCTATGTTCTGACTTAGATAAGCTGATCTTAACATTTTGCTAAAAACTCTTTTTTAAATTTGTATCAGCTATTTCTGAAAATTTCTGTCTTTCGTCAGTTATCTGACTAGCATAAAAGCACATAGAAAAAATTCTGAGTTCTCAAATCAAAACAAACTGCTGTACCCAGAGGACGTAGTTCTTTGACCATCTAAAGTCGTCGCTGGTTCTTCTAAAAACAAATAACTGATCTTAGATGAAATAAAAACTTGGCAACGTCCAAGTTTTTTAATTGAAAAGTGCTGATGCTCCTATTTTTTTGAGTATTGTGTCTTTTCTTACATCTTCAGGTAACAATCCAAGTCAGAGAGCTCTTGACTTCTGGGACTGTGTTGCTCAAATTTTTGTAAGGAGCTGTTCCTACTGATGTTGATAAGAAAAAAGTTATAAAAATAGGCAGAGATCACTGTTCGGGTCCCTCTTAACTGATACGCTTACCTTAGAATGGTTTAACACTATCGATGAGACAAAAGTTTTAAATGATATAAAAGATTGCTTCCTTGATAGATTTACTGACGATTTTGACAAATTTAAGCATATATTAGAACTAGACAATGCTTCTAAACCAGAACTTGAATTAATGAAAAAAACTATTTTTGTAAGAGTCAAGCGCGCTGTTGATAAAATTTGGTCAGTAGATTTCACAAATGTAACTGATTCTAATCGAACGGAAGAAGCAGTAATACAATCTAGGCAAAGGGATCAAAAAAATATTGATTTCGCTATAAGGAGATTTCGACCCCCTCATTCAAGCGAAGAGCCCATGAACGGCGCATTAAGAAGCCCAACGAAAACTGGGATGATTTTTAGGAACATCTAATAACACAAGACTTAACTTGCATAGTTGATAATGAAAGCTGGGTTAAACAACCATTGGACAAAATTTTGACCTTGTACACCCAAATTAGGGAACTTACACGCTTAATAGAAAGCAACGAATATAGTGCTGTGCAAGGTGCAAACAACTCCAACAGAAACGCAAATAATGAGGGACGAGCAAATATTATTATAATAAGTGAGTATTGTAGAAATCACTGACACTCTCTTTCTAGTTGTAACATTAAGAAATCAGACGACGGAGTCCAAAAGACTAGAAAAGAAATATAAGAGCCAGCCTAAACTTAATAATAACTACAGACGAGGCGCTTGGAATAACAAACAAAACAAAAACAGAAATAGTAGCTGTAATAACCGAGCTCAAAAACCAAATTTCTTCTTTAATAACCAGAACAGTTACAAGTACGGAAATAGATTTAATAATAATAGGCAAATTGACAAGAGATTTCCCCGACACATTAACCAAAATCTTACAAAACACGAAATGAAAACAGTTTTCATTGGATCAAACAAGGAAAAAATAATGTTGATTATTGTCATGCTATCTCAGATCTATCTACTTTACACTAACGAAGTCTCAAAAAATAAAAATAGCACATCAAATCCGAAAGCTCGGATTTTCTTGAATCTATATTGCTTTGCTACCGGAGACAATAAAAAACAAAGTGGTTTAGAATTGAAGTTTATGATAGACCAAGGATCAACGTGCACTATTATAAATTATTTAAAATTTAACGAAATTAACCGATAGGGACAACAAATAAACATTCAAAGATCATGTAATGAAACAAGAACTCATGACCTTTACGAAATACGTATGATAGTTTTCAATATGCTAACCTCATATTTTGACAAAGACAGTACACATAAATCAAATCACAGAGTATGAGTTACTGGGGAGAGAACTTCTAATTTATTAGGAGTACCCCAATTTATTGAAGAGAACAGCCCAAAAGTTAGAAGAATGTTTTAAGCAAACAGGAATGACAATTCATGTATATATAAGTCGCAAGGAACTAAAACAAAAAAAAATATAGAAAACGGTCCTGTTACTGACGAGCAGATTGCCAACAAAGAGCTATCTGCAGGAGAACTAGTAGAGAAATTTGAAAGCGAGAATAAGATGACACCTGTCTTTTCAGAAGAGGCTAAAAAGATATGCCAACCAAAATCAAAAGACCAATTCCCAGATTTCACTTAGCTTATCAAGTAAAAACGTTATTAGATAAATTCACTACAAGTTTACATACTGGAAAAAAATACTCATTTCAAGGAGACAGACTTCATAAAAAAATTTCTTTTCACAGAAACGGGATTTAACCGCGATCGAACTTTTCCGACTTGCAGATACAATGCTCACAGACAACGATGTATATACACATACTTAATTCGACATTGGTCGTACCAAACAACAATTTAACATACGAATGCCGATTTCAAAACAACAATTAAACATAAGAATGCCTTTATTAAGAATGCCGAAGTCAAAGAACAAAGACCTAGTAAAAAACCTTCTTTCCGTTTGAAGGACAAACTTGAATTATTAATTGACGAATTATTACAAGGAGGGATTAAACGAGAGCAGGATGAACATGGCAATATGAGTAGCTGGTTCGTCTATCCAATCATAATCCTTCCAAAGAAGGATTACATCAAACTAGTTATAGATACTTGCTATCTGAACTCCTTTACTGACACTAGTAACTCAAGTGGGCCGTTGCAACCATTACAAGTTCTAATAATCCGTAAAATGCTCATTTTTTAAAAATAGTGATCATTCGTATGCATATCATCAAGTGTCACTAACTCCTGAGACACAAATGTCAACAGAATTAATAATTATAGGATGACAGTATATTATCAAGTCGGCTTCTACGGACTAAAACCACTTCCCAACTTTTTTAAATAAGTTATTGCGTTATGCATTCAGAACACTTATTAAAGAAACGAAAGCTATCACGTATATCAACAACACAATACTACAATCTAATACTAATTAAGAAATGTTCAATATCAGAAAAAGTATCATGTTCTATCCCAAAAAGTTATCTTAAAAGCCGCACCAGATAAAATAATGTTCTTTTTACGCAAAGTAAAACTTCTCGGACACATTATTTTGGCAATTCGGCCTTCTCTAGTTATGTTGCATATTGACGAGATTAAATATTTGAAAACGCCGGATTCAACAAATGGCGTTCTTCGCATTTTAGGGGCAATGGGAGTTTACACAAATTTTGTTTTAAACTTTTATATAGATGCTCATCCCTTTCATGAGTTGGGATTTCAACTGCGAAGAAGAGCACGAGAAACTATGAAAAACTCTGAAAGAAAAAGTCGCACAACATATATTTTTAGCTATTTCAAATGCGAATTATCTCTTTCTTATACACGCTGACTTGTTTAACTTAGGTACTGGTTGTATACTTATACAAAAATTCACTGATAGAAAGCAAAGTGTATCAGAAAATTCTAGATTATTTCACCAAGCTGAAAAGAAAATGTCCCCACAGATTAGAGAATGAAGCGGAAAAATATCTTCACTACAAACATACGAATTTCATCTAATAGGCTCCCATATATATCAATTTTGCGAACATAGGCCAATTCTATTTCTATGGTCAAGGCGTGGACAACTTTCGCATAGATTTGTCAAAAACAAAGTCGTTCTAACTAAAATTCAGAAATTTAAAATCACATACACCGAAGGCAAGAACCTAGGATTTCCAGATTTTCTGAGTAGACATGTCCCAAAAGAGTATGCAAAATAAATGCAGATTGAACATAAAACAATACCTAATAAAGTATAATAAAATCAATTTCTACACTTTGAGTAGACATGTCCCAATAGAGTAGGCAAAAAGAATTCAGAATGAACATAAAACAATACCTAATAAATTATAATAAAATCAATTTCTACACTTTTATTCTATGTTGTACAAAGAGGATAAAACAAACTCGTCCAACGATTCTTACCTTATAGGAAAAAGAAAAAAAATGGATATATCAGATAATTAATTTAGTATATCTGACGCACCCGAGGTTTTATAGATTCTTAAAATGCTTAACATATTGAAACCGACTGTTTCAAATTTGGAAAAAAATTAATTAACTAAACTCACAGATAATAAACAATCAGATAATATATATAGTCAGATACAAGAAGAAATAAACAATGTAGAGTAGGACGACTCAGGATATAACGACGACAAAATTAATGAGGTCAAAGATGACTTAGTCAATTCATCCTTAGGGCAAGCTCTAGAGAAAGCAAAAGAAAACTACAAAGAGCGTACAAAGAACTGTACTAGCGCAGGGTCGAGAACACTGCAAATTAAGAATGTCAAATCACATCACTCTGATTTGTCAACGAAGTTAATTGAATTTGCTAAAAAAGCGCATTATGATTTTGACACTGTTTAATAAGAATAAAATAAAGACCCAGTATTACATATAGTACAGAAAGGGACAGAATCAGGCAGCGAACCTGAACTCTACTATATGAGTCGACAATGTAAAGCACTAAAGTTTTACAAAAGCATATATAAGTTACTACTACTAATTGAAAGTTATAGACTACTATGTTAAGACAAACCTACTGAGAATACGTATTCCTATCTCACTTTTTCTTAAGCGTTTTGAGCTAGCGCATAGCAATCTTATGAGCGGCTATCATGGCAATGACTGTACTTAAATAATATATCCAGACTCTTTCATGGGCCTGGAATGTATAAATGGTTTACAATTCTAATCCAAGATTGCTTAGGTTATCAAAGGAATAAAAGTAAAAGACACGATTTAAACTAAGCACCCTTAAAGCAAAGGAGCGAATCGGAGACAACTCTCTCCCACGCTATATGTATCGACAATAAGGGACTCTTCCTACCTTCAAGTAATGGCAGGTACTACTGCCTTGTAATAGTAGGTTCATTTTCTTGATATGTACAAATATATGCGGTTGAAACCTCAACTTCTGACTAAGTTATAGAATAAATGCAGAAGTTCACAATTAGCTTTTGGAATATCACAAGATATAGTACATGAGAACGCTACTGCTTTTATGAGACGTGATTTTGTAAACTGGAATTTCCAGCTTCGAAATAAATTGAGACCACAAACGGCATATTCCCCTTGGACTAATGAGAAAGTAGAAGTTCAAAATAAGCACCTAACAAACTATCTTAGGCTTTTTCAATCTAGTAATGGAAATGATTGGGTAAAATTTGTTGACAAATTTTCATTTGCACATAATACAGCAGTAAGTTATAGTAACGGTTACACACCGTACGAGATTATGTTTGGAATAAAACCACAAATACAAAATTCACTTAGACAAGGATTGTTGCAATATAATAAGAAGTTTTGTATATCTCACTATTGTCAGGACTTGCCGTCAAATACACGTTGTCAAAATTTGTGTAGAAACTAAAAAGTAGACAGCTTACTGCAAAACAGACTATTGAATACTGTACTACAACGTGAGACAGATTTTAAGAAAATATTTTGTAACACTTATACTGGTTGTCGTCAAGTTAAAAATAAAGGCCATGAATATAGAAATAGAAATTAACTGTCGGCCAATCAGCATTGGAAGAAAACGTTTACTAGAAAATCATTCCTAAAGCTTACTCATGTCTAAGAATCTAGAATTACTTCGGTCCGATCCCTACACTTTCAAAAAACGTATAACTAAAACAACATATTAAGTACAAAGAGACGAAACTCAACAAAAGAGAGGTGTGCATAGAAATCATATAGTAGAATGCTTTCCAACGGAGAAAGAAATACAAACCTTAATTGCCGATTATACTACTGCATATGCTGAACCACAACAAATTTATAAAAATTTTAACAGACACTACATAGATAAATTTTACACTGCTCAACCTAATAATAATATGCACTATATGCCAAGGCTAGTATTCAACAATATTAGCAACTCACAAAAATTATGCCCACTATTACTGCCTCTATTAAAACAACTACTAGATGTAGTGGCAAAAGTCCTCCGGTTTGTTCCAGCATAGACACATTAGGACTACAAACATTATTTAATACACCACAACAAGTTACCTCATGTAGATAATCATTTTGACCCCAGCGTATTTACACCCCTAATCCAAACGAGCTTCTAAATTATCAACAAACAACTAATTCCCCCAACCGTTCGCACATGATATAAATCCATTTATTTTCAAAGAAGTTCACAAGTAATTACTACACAACCTACAACCCCACTAGCTAATTAATCACTAAACAATGGTCAGGTCGACAAGCAGTTGATACAAAATTAATTAAGGATCCTATTCCATTGGACGCTCTAAGAGATAAAAGGAAACAATACAAGTAAAAGTTCTTGGAGAACAAAATGCTTTGTTATTAGCCTATCAATTTCTAGCTTTTACAGAAAACAGAAACAAAAATCTCCCATTCTAAAAAACTATATGAAACAAAAACGAATAGAAAAATGGGATAAATGTTCCCAGATAATAAAAAACCCATAGAAACACAGAAAAGGAACTAAAAATGGGATTATCTCCATAACCAACAAAAAAAGAAATCATCACTGCAAATGGGAATATTTGGGACATATTTCCAAAGTGAGATAAAACAGCCCATTTTCTACACTATAAAAAGGAAAAGAAAAAGTTTAAAATCATTTTTCTTTCTTCAAACTACTAAATGCTTATAAGAAAAAATGACAAATTAGCCAAACTGAATTCTATTTTCTGCCCACTAAACGACTTGAGCACTTCTCACGCTACTTTTTTTGCTGACCTAACAACGTTTCTGGTTTCTTGAGAAACGTTTCTGGTTAAAGACACTTCCAATTTGTTCGCTGTCTTGTTATTTGCCTTTGAACATAAAAAATCTTCCAGTATTCACACTTTTACCAAAAAAATTTAATACTAAAACAAGAGTAACGAACAGCAGACAAACGAACTAATCAGCATTGAATTCCCCGATCCCAATCGTGAGGTATTGGACGAAATAAAGAACGTAAATGAAAGTATAATTCTTCTCTTTGCGTTTTCAGCAAATCTATCTTTTTAATTTAGGAATTACCTGTAATTGTACCTCTATTAAATTCCATATTAGTTTCAATAAATGGAGCAAACGCAGACTCCGAATTTATAAATACTCTACAGCAAATAAAAGTAGGACACTTTGATTGTTCTAAAATGGATTCTAATAAAATGTATTCACTTAACAAAAACTCCGTTTGATATAGAACCCAAGAAAAGGAAAGTACGTAGAGCAACTGCTACTATTTTGCAGCGCAAACATAAGACTAAGTTAGAAGCCACAATGTATAAAGCTACACATCAGCGACCAATGTGGTATTGTGATACTTTGTGATACTTTAGTGATACTTTAATAGCCTATCCGCTGCGCAAGCAACTAAAAGCTCAGATATTACGTTTTCGGAATACTTTAGTGGCTTATCGACAAGGCAAGCAAATATTAGCTCAGATATTAAATTAACCGCAGAGCAATGTCTCGACGCTAAGAAAACAGGCTCTGTAACAATTAACACTCACAAAGTTCCCTTTACTAAAAATGTAAAGAGGCAAACAGTTATGAATAAGGGTGACTTTAGGGTTAAATATACTTATGAGTGCACAGAAATCAGAATGGATTTATCACGATACTAATGAGACATATATGCAAGATAATAAATTGCTAGTGAACTTAAAAGATGGAATTGTAAATAATCACTATAACATTCCCCTGTCCTGTAACCTAAACAAAAGTGGCTGTGTAGTGGATCAACTGATCTCTATGCATATACATGGGAAAATAGAGAAAATTGTTTAATAGAAGAATTATACTGACTTTCAGTAAAAAAGAAACAAATAGATAGAAAATATTATATAGTAAGAGGTTTTGAAACTGAGCCTGATTCACTGGAGTCTGTTATGAGACGTGCGAAACCGTTTAAGGTGCCAGGGAATACTTTTATTTTTTAGACTTAATTTAATCCACAGTTGCATTGTGACTCAGACCAAGAAGTTTATTTTACTCCTTATTGTTCCGTACACATACAGTATGAAGGAGGATTCCATATCGATACAGGAAAAGCAAAAAACCAATTCCAAATGTATACAATATGTAGAACACAAATGGCAAGACGCTTGTAAAAACAAACTTCATATACAGGTGGAGAGCCAAAAGTTCGAATGCAATCAGAAATTATGAAGCCCTTATGGGAACAAATTTTGACAATTTCGAATATAATAATATAATGAGAGTACAGTTTTTAGATTTATATAAGATAAAACCGATTGTGAGTTAGAAAGTGCTATTAAAATAACAAATTTAGTCTACTCGCATACTAATCCACGTATGGCGGGATTCTTACAAACATTTAACTGCTCAATGTTCTTAGAGACAAATGGTTACGTTACGTGGCTATATCATTGGCCAAAGTTTTTTTCACCATTACAAATAAGGGACAAATATTTTAAAAGAATTCCAATAAGGTATCATATTAAAATACGCTTTGTTGATGCAATAACTAGAAAAACATATACCAGCGCTGAAGAACAGAACAATCATGTCTAGATAAACACAATATGTTTTTTCAATTAGATATTGAATGTGATAACTCCTGGGTTGAAATAACACCAGATATAACTAGATTAACAGGTTATTGTATTTAAATAATAATTGTATTTATCTAATATTGCTCCACAAAAACAAATGAAATTAACAATTTCAAAGATGGTGATGAAATTCCTTTATTTACTGAAAAAAGAATTTAACGACTTCTGGCGCGTAATTGAACTTAGTAACGAATTGAAAAGTGCTATACAAATTTTCTCTAAAGAAGTTGTTGTTTCACAAGATAATATTAAAAATGAGGATAGACCTTATTTTAACTATCCAAGGAGATCTAACTCTTTTAGTTCTCCTAACTTTTTTTATAACCGCTATATAGAAATGTTCTGTTATACACATTTTATCTTAGAGCAATCAGGAATCTGTTTTGCCGCTTTTCTTTTCTTGCAATTTATTATTCAAATTGTTGTGACAATTATTAGAAGCCCGCAACTACAAAAAACAACCTGAGCTTTTGTAAACTTTCGCAAAATCAATTTAATTGCTATTTACAATATCCTATTCACTTCTATAGTGACTTCTATTATTAAAATTAAGACAACCAATGAAAAACAGCAAGACGATGCTTAGCATTTAGTAGCCGAAACGAAGAAACAGACTTGAATCTATACCCACCTTTTCCTCACACATTGTATAGTGCAATTAGGATTAAAAACAAAACAGCTAAAGATGAAAATGGAGGTAATCCAGTTTCCCCCGTCTAACCGAGTCATAAATAACAAAAAAAAATTTAGTTTGTTTTAAATACAAATACATATATATCTCATCCATATTTTTGTTGTTTCTATTTTTAGAATTTAGGTTACGACGCAGATGACGATATGCTTGATCTCCAGGAATTCATATTGCCAGATAACTTTGAGGAATTTTTGGGAGAACAACAACAACAACAAGTACAAGCTACAAAATCAACACGAGGAAAAAGTGTTAAAGTCTCTACAACGAAAGAGGGAAAAAATCGAATAATTTTAATTTGACAGAAATGACAATTGCAGCACGGAGACGCATTTGAGGCCAAACGCAAAGATATGCCCTATACAACCAAGAGTTGTGACAATGAACCAACGGATAGAACGACAAACATTTGCAGAAGAGAAAGCCCAAAATGTTAGGTTAGTGCACACCCTAATTTTGAATGGGGGCTCCAGTATCGCATACTACTAGAAGAAAATCTGCACAATATACAATCTTAAAATTCGAAATTAAAAACGTGCAGACTCAAGAATATAGCGCCGCACAAGCTAAATTTGGCTGTCCCATAGCAATTCAATTATGCAGATCTACACAACGAGCGGAACACTTATACTTTCGGCCTGAAACACAATTTTTTACGTGAGAAAAAAAACGCTTATCTGCAGAACAAAATTGAATTTATACAAAAAGAATAAATCAACTGGAAGGATCACAGAATTAATAAACTATTTAAATTTTATTCTGCACTTTAATACTTATTGTCGTTTTATTGTATCTAAAATGTGCAGTATATTAACATATAAGATTTTTGTGAAAAGTGCTAAAAATGTAAAAGGAAAAGCTAACCTGTTTGTCAACTTTACGAATCTCTATCGAGCCGATTTTGATTAGGTAGTTGTAGCCGCCGGATGAGATGTACTATAAAGAAATAATAAAAATGGGATGTTTTATCCAAAATTGGAAAATTGGAAGTTTTATTCAAATTTGGAAAAAGTGAGGTTTTATCCCACAATGGGATATTTTATCCCACTTTCATTAAAAATGGGGAATAATATCCCTTTTTGTCGCCTATAAATAGGAGACGTTTATTTTTATTAGTTCAATGGTCCAACAGTATTCCAAAATATCAAAGTAAAAATTATACTCCCAAAAATTTTCTTCTAGTTGTTTCCATTCATCACTTATATTGAGATCCTTTATTGTACTGTATTCTTCATCTCCTTTTTATAAAAAAGTCCACCTCTTCTTTTATATTTAGAACATCGAAGCTAAATTTCCTTTGTATACTCCCAACTAGAAGGCGAGTGTAGTTGCAGTTTGGCTGAGATATGCAACAATTGTAATAAAAAACTAGTTGTTTACGCTCTCTCGAAGTTATGATACAACGCGGCTTGACTCGCAGTATAATAATCTCTCGATGACGATGGTAATGTTAATAGTTCTTTTGTTGTCTCCAACTAAAGGGCCTTCCAAAAACAGGAACATTTTCATTCGCTAATTCATTCAGGACCCCGTATTTTTTTTGGAAATGTCCGAATTTGTACAAGAGTTGAACCTTGTCAGGTAGAAAGTGGGTCTGGGGCCTCGACCGAGTAAGAATAGCACAATAAAAAACGATAGACCTCAATGATCCCAATTTGGTACGTAGGCGAAGCTACCTATTCGCGCCCATGCTTTTTCACGACAACGCGCTATTGCAGAGCTGGCTGATCACAAGCACCCCTCTCAAACACTGCCAGATGACGGATTCGCTTTTTTCGTTTGCACCCAGCAGTACATGAGAGGCTTTGGTAATATGTTATCTCAGCTGATGTAAAGTAACAGTAATATCATGTATAAAGAAAACGTAGGATCGACGGATATGGCCTAGTGGATCGCGAAGGTGGAATTATTCCTAACATTTCTCCCTTTTAACAGGTTTTTTAAATAGCTTTGTACTGAGAATAGTAGAAAAAAATGGAAACAGCTGTACAACTGAGGTCACAAGTGATTGAAAAGTTGGTCTTGGTACTAATGACGCAAGAGATGGCAGATTTACGTGCTCTGGTGAGTTATTGTTTGAAATTAAAGCTAAAGAAAACTTTCCTCAATTTGAGTAAACGTAAAAATGAGGCAAAAAGTACCTGAGTTTAATAACAACATGCGTTTATGTTAAAATTTACCTTAAATCTGTTAAGCAAGATTACACTGCAAAAGCAGACCTGAATTGCCTCGATCAATTTTACCGAGCATGTGATTTAAATCCCTATTAAATCCTAATACATGGAATGCATGAACTTTGCGGAATTGGGTAGCATTCAAATGCTAGGCAACATTTAGAGCAGATTGGCAACCGAATACGCATATTAGCATAATATACGCATATTAGCAAATTTATGAATCGCGAATCCAAGTCTACGAACTTCTTAGCCTGAATTTCGAATTTAAAAATAACTCAATTCAGTTTCTTTGGTAGCTTAATTCCGCGTTGGATCAGGCAATTTGATATTAATTGAAAGCCACAGATTTAAAAGTAATACAAATGTTCAAAGATTAGAAGCGATTTATGACACTTAGTTGAAAAATAAGTTTTTACCGGAAAATCTCTTAGCCTAAAATTTTGAAATAAGTAATGTACTTCTCAAATTTCATTTAAAATTTAATAACCAGTGTTAGCGATGCTTTAAGCCGATTACAATTAAATACAAATCGGTTTATAGTTGTGACAAAACAGTGGAATTTACTAAAACAGAATTACAGAGATTGCGGAACCCATTTAACGGATTTGATAGCCGTATTCTATTTTTGAACCTCACGAATTTCTGCGGAATTCAACCTAAAAATGATCTGGCCTGAATTCTGCGATCGAACGTAACCAAATTCGTTGTGTACGAAATTAGACTAAATCATTTCAAGTGTGGGGCGTACTTGGTGTCCCATTTTTTCACCCCTATTCATAAATCAATAAATCGGGGTTAAATGATAGGGGCCCGAGTGGACTGGGGATGGTTATCTTGTAAGACCTTGTAAGATTCTGTCAGAATCTTACAAGAGGATGCATCGTCTTACAAGATTTTCTGACAGATTCTTACAAGATAAGCATTCGTCTTACAAGTTTCTTACAAGATAGGCATTCGTCTTACAAGGTTCTTATAAGATAAGCATTCGTCTTACAAGATCATTATAAGATAAACATTCGGCTTATATGATCCTCACAAGATTAACCGTTGTCTTGCAAGGATCGAAATACACAGAACTGAAATACATAGCGCAAAAATAAATTTGGGGAAGATGCACAAGACAAAAAAACATGTAATTTGTTCTAAACAGTGTAAAATTTGGCAGTTCTTTGAGTATAAATTTACACTCAGCACTCAATGGAAAGTACAAATATGGATTTTTCTGTTCCTTCAGATTGAATGCAATGAGAAAAAATCGACTTAAAAATAAATAAATTTGTAATTTTTTATTCATAACAGCATAAAAAAAGGGAAAAACAATAATTTCTTTTACGATATTAGTTTTTACAATAAGTCAAAAGTAAAAGTTAATAATTTTGTACTGATGCAGTGAAATTTATATTGGAAAGCATTTTTCCGTCAAATTAATGAATAAAAATATCAGTCAAATATACGCAACCAATTTTCAAAACTTTAATGCACTAAATGAAGAAAATTGCGCATAAAAGAACCAATGAGAATGCAGCTCAACCGGAACGAACTTGCAAGAATCTTACAAGATAACCATTCGTCTTGTAAGATCTTACAAGATAACCATCTTTTGTAAGAATTTTGTCAGAACTTATAAGATAACCATCTTTTATAAGAATCTTGTAAGATCTTACAAGATAACCATTCTCTCTCGTCCAGGGGGGTTAAATGAATAGGGGTGAAATGAAGTAGAACCGGCGTACTTCTAGCTAAAAGCATTACCCAATTTTGTTGGTTGTTTTGTCTTCATGATGGTTTTAATTTCGTGCGTGATAATTAGAAAATTTTGGCAATACAGTTTTAAGCAGGCTTTTTCAAAAAAAATGTGCGCTTCTTTGGAACGTAACAAAAATCATTCGGGTTGGTAATGGCAACCAAAATAGCCACACTAATTCAGCTGAACATCATATAAAAATCTGCCTCGTGAAATTAGAGGATCAGGAAGAAAATTGAATAATGTTCGATATCGTAATCTAAGCTATTGCAGGTCCAATACCCATGACCGAGACTTTTCTAGTGTAACTTTTGTCTAACTTTCCGTAATATATGCACAAAAATTCTGTTTTTGTCAGCAATTTTCACGCCCTTAACATCTGAATTAGGTTCTATTAATATTCCCTTAGAATTTCAGATATATTGGCAATGTTCGGATAATTAACAGTTGAAAAGATAAAATTCTGGAAAATGATTTAAATATAGAAAAACCAAAAAAATAGAACTTATTGACGTTCTGCCAAGCCTGAGCGTCATCGCAGCTGATTTTTTAAAAATTTTATTAGATTTAGCTTATCACAAAAAACCGGAAAATTGTAAAATTGATTGACAGCCGCTTTAGACAAGAAAATTGTGATGTCCGCTATATTTTCCAACTTCAAGACAAAATTTTAATTCCCTTCAAATCGATCAAAATGTTTTGCTATTGCTTGCAACTAATTATTTAACAGGCTGTCAACATTCCACATCGAACAAATAAATTTCTGCCTTTGTTTTTACTTGCAGCTCTGATAACGACGCCCTGTTACAAAGACATGTTACGTAGAAAATTTTGCATTCTCTGAAAAAAAACGATTTTTTGGACGTCAATAAATTATTAAACGGCAAACTTAACATTCAAAAACAAATATTTTTTTTCATTAAAATAAACAACAGGATTTTATTAAGCCACTTGGATTTCAAGCAATCAAAGATTTTTCGTTGTTCGCTGAAAAAGAAATACAATATACTTAAACATATAACTACAATATATTTAAACATTCTGGTGTTCGTTAATGAAATTTTTCCTACCTGGAAACTAAATTTTAGATTAGTTCAGTTCTTTTTTAAATGTTTTTTAATACATTCAATGATTTTTTGCGAATAAAAAAATATTTGTCATTTCATTGAACTTACATCACGTTGTATTGTTGCAAGGCTCCGTGAAATCAGTTTTTTCTTATTTTGGGGTACTTTTTGACTAGATTTTCCAAAAACTTCTTCTTATTGAGACAGTTTCAAGGATTTTCCTTTATATAAATTTTTTTTTTGAGGAAACTGTATAATTCAAAAAGGATAGGAAACGGAAACGTGCAATTCAAATACAAACAAATAGTTGATTCTGGTTTTTACAATTTTTGTTTAGCTTATATAACGATCAAACACTCAAAAAATTTTCTTCAATCAAAGAGTGAAATGTTTGAAAAAGCATTTCAATGTTATGTGACTACAGTTGCATTCAGTAAATTCAGAATACATATAAATTAGAGCACTGAATAGAGATTTCTTCTGAAATTCTGTTTTTATCGGGTCCAGAGGACCCTTAGAAATCTGACTGTAATCTCAGTTGTTTAGTTGTTAATTTTATGGCATCAGTTTCTGGTGAAAATCCACGACTACAAAACCTGTGCTCTGTGTCAACTTTATTGTTCTCCAGATCGGGTAAATTAACGTTGGTACCTTTATTAGACCAAAGTAGGTCTTAGAGGGTCTCTATTATTATCAATGCCAGCTACAGTAATTCAAATGGAAATTGTTTTTCCAGTAGCTGTTTTGAAAAAAAGTTGCTGCCAAAAACATTTTACTTATCTCACCATCATTCTGTGTTCTAGTTTCAAAAAGTTTGATAATTCAAAAATATGTTTGTTTGGAACTTTTTCACTTGTTTTAAGCCGGAGAGGAAACAAACAGAACAGATCCGTTTCTTTGTTGCAACTTTTTATTTGGTAGTTCTACTCTAAAAAGCATTCTTTTGCAGCAGTCGGATAGGTTTTCAAAAACATGTTTATCTTTAACAAGCCAAGTGTTAAACGGAAAAACTAGAGAACTATTTGCTCAATGTTTACTCAGACGGTTCTACTTCTTTTCACCCCGATTCATTTAACCCCGCATATTTTAACCCCGTATCATTTCACCCCTCTATCATTTCATACCGCCAATTAGGAGTCGACATTAAAGGCATATTTTGTCATAATTAAGTAGATAATTTAATCCCAAATTTGGTTGTGATAGTTTCATATCAAGTCCCACGGGCCGCTAAGGCATCGCCATGGTCCGCGAGGCATGGCCAAATGACTATATTGCTAATTAAATAGTCCTTATCTTACAAAAGATTAAAATCGGGGTGAAATGATAGAGGGGTTAAATGATAGAGGGGTTAAATGATGGAGGGGTGAAAAAATCGGGGTTAAATCATAGGGGGGTTAAATAAACAGGGGTGAAAAAGCGGGACACCGTTTCTTTTCAATGCGTTCTTTTTCGGTACTTTAATCAAGATCTCCAAAAAAATGGTTTCGAAAATTTAATATAAAAGTGGATTACTTGTGCCAGGCCTGCGATGTGTCTCCAAGAAATATGCAAAGTGTCTACGCGCATCCTAATAATGTTTTGAGTGATATCATTTTTAGCAGACTTCAAAAATATCAATTTGGAATAATTTAAGCGCATTCATTTTTTGTTTTTTGAAAGGAAGTTTATTTGGAGATACTTATTTTTGACGAAAATAGAAACAACTGGGCAAATGAAGTCAGAACTTATTCTGCGATTAATAAATGTAGTCGACACAACTAAGTTTTCATGACATACTAAGTTTATGTTGGCTGAAATCAGTGAGGGAAAAACCAGCCTCGTTACCAGCAAAACCAGTCATATTACTTTAGATACAGCTTAGCTGTGTTATTTTCTCGAAAAGCATTGTTTTAAAACTTCATAGACAATTAAGCTTTTCTTGTTCCTGGATTTTCATCATCTGTTATATCTTTCTCAAACCCTCGTTCGCGACATCGTGGTACAAACTACCTATCCATTCCAGCACAAACACAGCTGCTATCTTCAACCAATTCGGAGAAAATGTCGCCAACCTTTAACTGACAAACTGTATCTCTGTAACAAACGTTGAATGACTTGCATTCTGGTATAGTAACACATTCTTGACTGCGAGGCAACTGTGGTCTCTTCAATCATCAAAACTGCTATAATCTTCGAGGAAAAAAGGACGTCTTGAAACGTAAGCAACCTGCAAAACAGCATTGTGGTTCTAAAAAAACATAACTAGTTAATTAGAATAAAAAGGTTTTTTAAGTAAGTTTTTTTTCTGAAGTAACGTTATATAGGATGTACAAAAGTGACAGTTATGGCCTTTTTATTCAACTGTGATTGTTTTTTTCTCATTGTTCCGACCCACTTTAGTGGGGGTGAGGAGCTATATTCTCAAATGGTTTTTTATGTTCAGTCAACTTTCGCTGATCGATATAATCATTGTCAATAGTTGTGAGTTGTATCATTAGACAGCGCGTCCAGCGGTGAATATGAAATAAAAATTTTTTTTAAGTTTCAACTTTTACAGGGAGATGTAGAGATGTTTTTGGATATTCTGCCGAATTACCTTACTTTCGTTCAAACTTTCCGTAACGTTGTCACAATTTTGTCCATTTTGCAGAAATAAGTTAATATTGTTATCGGGAGTGTTAGTGGCTTTATTTTTAAAGATAGAGGACGGTTGCCAAATTGCGCGATCCCAGTTTTTGGCTAGAACTGATGATAAATAATTCAAAATCAAGATTTTTGTTAAAGATGGGACCAAATATGCTTTTTAGCCCATTTTCTTTAAATTTGCGGAAAATATAAACTTGAAACCAACAGACATGTTCTTAAAAAGCTCAACGAGAGGGCTAGGTGTACTCACGTTGGCCTTAAGAGTCTTCTGGAATTTTAATTTTGAATGTTTATTGCAAATTTAATCTCCAGAATTATACAAAATGCATCACTTATTTTTGGTATACTGAAAAATTTCGTTTAGAAATTGATCTACTTCGCAACCACTGGAACAATAAAGGGTAACCTAGACGCCAAGCAAAATCAGGGTTGATCTCGATCTCACCATGGAACCGTAAAACAAAAAAATTCTGGATTTAAATGAGGAAACCAGTTTTAAAACATTTCCGCTTTTCTAGTGCTTTATTTCAATTACTGCCAAGAATTTCCAATCAGAGCTCATTAGCAGATATATGGCAAACACATTTCACATGAAAAATTGCTCACAAAGAACATAATTTACAGTTTCAGATTTCAGCTCATGGTTTTTATGGTTTTTACCAAAAATTTTCCGTAAAATTTTCTGGATTTCTTACGTTTTGCATTCATTTGTTTTACTTTTTGTAGTCCATTGATTTAGTCTCCTCAATCAAAGACCACATTGGCCTCTTTAAAGGGTAAAACTAGACAATGCTTTCAGCTGTTATTTAAGGTCTAACAAGACCTTCAAAATTTTCGTTTCAAGAAAATATCGATAATTTTTTGAACTGTGCCACAATTTTTTCTTATTTCTCTCAACATGTGGCGTAGCCTCAATAAAAACACTGTAAATTCAACTTCTTTTGATTTATCAGTTAATGTCTCTAACATTTTTTTATCCAATAGTTTCTGAGTTTTGATGCTTCGAGTTTTTAAAAACATTTTTTGATTTTGAGCATTATTTTATATTAAACAGGTTCATTTTTTTCTCTGATCAATTATCACTTTATTTGTTAGTCCAATTAAAGACATGTATTGGAATGGGAACTTTCACAGCAACGCAAAAAGGCGCAACTCAATAAGTTAATTGTTTTAGTTGATTAGTTTATGCTTTTTACGGCCTGAGAGATTTTTTGTTTTTGTCTGAAATTTTCTTTTTTGTTGCTTATGTACGCGATATACATGCTACTGATAGCTCTCATTTGTTTTTGCAATACTTAAATTTAAAAATTTTTAAAGGTTCCATTTTACAACAGACTGTTTTAATCACTTTCAAATGAAATTAAAAAAAAAACAAAATGAAAGATATCTTCAGCTGTCTCATTCTTGCTCTCATTTTAGTCATCATGTAACTCAACCTCCTTAGTCTAAATTGTCAATTAATTTTGTTGATTTAAATATTCATTTTTATCATGGTTATTTCTTTTGGTAGACGGCTTTGACCATTTAATTTTAAAAATTATCGAATTTTGGATACTGTTCAATTCGTCGGTTTCTTTTTGTTGTCATTTCTACGTAGTCCTTTCCTAAGGGGGACAGTTGGGAATCAAACGATGATAATGACGATAAACGGTTCTTGCAGAAAACATATAAAGAATATAGTGCCTTTCACATTGTGGTTTTGTATAATTGTTAGTGATGTTTTGGCTTCTGCCTTCATTTGTTGTTATTTTTGTAGTCTTCTAACTTAATCTCCTTAAACGCAATCGCAAATGGTTTTCACAGGCGCAAATATTAAATCTCGATACGTTGAAATATTACGTTTGTTTTGACTTTTGGAAGTATTTGTTTTCAAAAACATGTTTCGTTAGATTTTTACCTTAGGCGCTGTAAAAAACAGATCACAACCCGTTTCCAGTGAGCTATAATTTAATCTATGCGATATTTTTAGTTTAAAACATGTAAGTCGCGCTTTTTTAGTACGTGACTTTATTAATTGTTTGTGATTTTTATATACTTTCATTTTTATAGGATTTTTGTTTGCTTTTTTTTAAAATAAATTGATCGTTGGTCCCATTGGCTTTGCAAAAAATGCGCAATTGAACATGGTTAATGCTCTTAACAACAAGTTTAGGGTTTTGACTGCTTCACTGTCTTTTTCACGAAAGTTTAATTGATTTTTTTAAATTTTGCGGTCATTTTTCCATGAAAATAATTATCCGTGAAAGTAGAAAAAAAATAAACTTCGCCCATTTTCGTTCCTTTTTGCCGGCTTGTAACCCCGTCGCATTTAGGACAAGTTCAAATTTTTTTCTAATGAAGTAAAGGCCATTTTTTTGTTTAGGTTATATCTGAAGCGAGTTTGATTTCTTTATTATCACTTTTTTAAAATAGACCCCTAGTTACCTAGTTTTTTTGTAATTAATGTTTCTCATTTGATTTTTATTATTGTCTTTTATAGTAGTCCTATTAACAAAAAATTTCACCGGCTCAATAATTTGCATTATTTATTCCGTTAGTGATTTGTTGAACAATATTCATGTTTTTGAATTTCTTTTATCTCAGTTGCTGGCCAATTAAGTCAAGAATGTGGATGAGCGGGGTTGGAACCTTAAGTGCATTAGCGAAAGTCAAAAGTCTCAGATAACGAACTTCGGCAAATTAGAGTTACTCAGAGTCAAATATTCGCCTTATAAAATTGATCTTTTCTTTATTGTATTTGCACAATTAAAAACTTCTCAGGCTTAAAACCTTCTTTCGTTTTTTATTAATTGAGAAGAAAAGTTAGCGAAAAAATTTGGGAAGCACATTTTTCCCATCAAGGACGTCAATTAAACTTAATATAAGTAAAAATTGTCGGAAATTTTGAGCCATGAGAATAAAGTCTTTCATCTGCACACAAGGATTCAAAAAAAATTGGGTTGGAGAAAAACCAGAAAAAATTTTCTGTTTCTGCTTTTCTTACCTCAGGAAAAGACGTTAGAAGTTTAGAAGTTGATTTCATATATTTCATAATTTTGCAGACACTACCGAAAAAGAGTTGAAATTGATTTCAGGCCTTGATGAAGAAAGAAAAATTGAACCTGCTAGCCAGCGGAAATCTAGATGCAGCTCGATTCTTCCCATGGAGAAAGATCACCATTTTGGAGAGAACAAACATTAAAAGATTGTGACTGAACAACTTCATTGTAAAGATAATGATACCGAGAAAATTTTGCCATTATTAATTTAGATTCAACTGTTTAATGTAATATTCATATCCACTTAATTCTGAAAGTTTCCAGTGATTTCAAATTCGCAATGACTGATAACAGCTGCTTGTTGAAGTTAGAGACAGCTCTTGGAAAAGCTTGAGAAAAGTTTATATCTAAAGGTTCTCCCGAAGTTTTGGCAAGCTCACGTTATCCTCGGATGCCAAAAACAACTTTCTTAAGAACTGTGGTGTGTGCGTGTGTTTGTGTATTTGTGTCTGTGTGTGGCGTGTGTGTGGTGTGTGTGTGGTGTGTGTGTGTTTGTGCGTGGCGTGTGTGTGTGTGTAAGTGTGTGTGGTGTGTGTGGTGTGTGTGTGGTGTGTGTGTGTGTGTGTGTGTGTGTGTGTGGTGTGTGTGTGTGGTGTGTGTGTGTGTGTGTGTGTGTGGTGTGTCTGTTTTTGCGTGGCTTGTGTGTGTGTAAATGTGTGGTGTGTGTGGTGTGTGTGTGGTGTGTGTGGTGTGGGTGTGTGGTGTGTGTGTGGGTGGTGTGAGTGTGAGTGGTGTATGCGTGGTGTGTGTGTGTGTGTGTGTATGTTTGCGTTTGGGTGTGTGGCGTGTGTGTGTGTGTGTGTGTGTGTGTGTGTGTGTGTGTGTGTGTGTGTGTGTGTGTGTGTGGCGTGTTTATGGTGTGGGTTTGGTGTGTGTGTGTGTGTGTGTGTGTGTTTTCTGCGACCTTCTTCGAGTTTGTGAGTGTGTGCGAGAGATAGAGAGAGCACCTATGCTCACCCGATCTTCGCATGCTAACCGCCAATTCTAAACTGCAGGTCCATTTTTTGTTGAAATGTGCCTTAGTTTTGAACATTAGTATTGTAACGGCTGCTCTCCTATCAAAGTCAAGGAAAACTTTACACCGCCCAGTTCGTTTCAGCGGTTTCAAATCTGTCCGGATATTGTGTTTTTGCAGTTAACTTTTGTGAACTGTATTATCCGCTATACTGTAGAATACCGTTGCATTATTTGTTGTTCTATTACTCCTGCTAACTAATCGCTCAGCTTTGCTGAATAACAAACTTGTTTCTCTCAGAATAACAAAATAATTCAAACTGAAACAATCAATTTTTGCTTGAGTTTTGGTTAATAACTCAAGTTATAATTCGAAATTGCAAAATCCCCTATGTCCAGCTCTAGATAACTGTCCTAGCTACTGGTTTGGGCAAGTAATTTCTGTCTCCGATGTCTCAATATTTTCGGAGACTTTTTCCCGATAATCAAAATTAACAATTGTAACCAAATTCGCACTTTGTGATTCTCAGCGCACTCAATTGCTCAATAACGCAACTAGTGAACGCTCAAGAAAACGTGCTTCAATACGCACTGTATGTCAGTTTAATAAGACAAAATTAACGAGTTTCAACTGATTTTTGGTAGTTTTTCAAGCTCCTTTTATGCTGCTAGTCACGTGGATTTACATGTCAAATTCAACTGTTGATTGGTTGTAGATAATGATGTCGACAGAATGTGAACACTTTTCCATAACGTCACTTTTTCAGTGTAAATTTGATGTCATGGGAAATTTATTAACCATGTAGAAGTTTTGTCGAATATTCTGTATCAATAACAGGTTGATTCGCAATCCAATCGCAAAGAATCTGATGCAATATTGTTGAGTCGTAGTATTGTTTTGCTGGTTGTTGAGGTAGTTTGAGTTTGTGTTATAGTTTGACTTCATGAATGACGATTGTGTACTAATAATAGTTGCTAAATATAAATGTTGAACAAAATGAACAAATCCGTTTGGCTTCGATAGAATGTAGCATTAAATTTCGCTTGTCACACTATTCTAGCTTTAAGGCTTGAAATGACCTTGAAGCGCTATTCAATTTGATTTCTGAGTTGTTAAGCTCAGCCGCAATATCGCCGGCCCTGTTTTCCATCGCGAAAACATCTTTTCCATGTAGTACTGGGGCGAGCTTCACTACTGGTCTCTTGTACACTCCGTCGTTCGTTCGAACTATCGCCGATCGAATCACACCGTCGGACCCATCGATGGTCTCCGTAACTCGACCTAGATTGTAATATCCACGCTTATCGCTGTCTTCGATCAACCAAACGAGATCACCTTCTTTAAGGGTTTCGTTCGCCGTAGATCACCATTTTTGCCGATTGTTCAGAGTTGGCAAGTATTCTTTACGAAATCTGTCCCATATGAGATTTGCATATGCTTGAGTTTGTCGAAAGAGCTTTCGATGATCAACAAATTCCTCTGCGCATGGTAGGTAGGGTAAGCAAAAGTTCTTGTTGCCAAGCAAGAAGTGATTGGGGGTCAATGCTTCTAAGTCATTAACATCTGAACTGACTGGAATCAAAGGTCTCGCGTTCAACGTCTGCTCAACAATACACATCATTGTTGAAAGAACGTCCTCGGTGACTGATCGGTTCCCCAACACTGCATACATTGCTTTCTTGCAACTTCTCACCAACCGCTCCCATACTCCTCCAAAGTGAGGTGCTGCGGGTGGGTTGAATTTCCATCTGATTCCTCCTTGAATTAGATGTTCTTCGATCCCTTCTTTGTTCCATTCCGCAACGTACTCTGCAAACTCTCTTTCAGCTCCAACAGAATTTGTCCCGTTGTCGCTGATGATCGTATTCGGTTTGCCTCTTCGAGCAATAAATCTCAATATTGCATTGAGACAACTATCTGTGTCCAACTTGGGTACCACTTCTATATGCACCGCTCTCATAGTTAGACAAGTAAAGAGACAACACCATCGCTTTTCGTTTCTTCGCCCAATCTTCACAATGAAAGGGCCAAAGTAGTCAACTCCAACATTTGTAAAGGCTGTTGAAGCATCTAACCGCTCTTCGGGTAGATCTGCCATGACTGGTGCTATCGTTTGTGCTCTGCCTTTTCTGCAGGTAACGCACTTGTTCTTGATTGATCTTAAGGCGTTCCGTATGCCTAGGATCCAAATCTTCTGCTGAACAATGTTTCTTACATGCTCAGTGCCCTCGTGTTGATTGTCCTTGTGCTCGTTTCGCAAGAATAATTCAACCGCATGATGTTTCCAATGTAGCAAAATTGGATGCTTTGCATTGAAGTCCAATTGACTCTTGCCTATCCTGCCTTTGGCTCGAATAAGTCCTCCTTCATCTAGGAAAGGGGAGAATTGGATGATTTTGCTGCCTTTTGGAATTTCCTTTTCAGCTTCGAGAGATTTCATCTCTTCACCAAACTGTTCTCGCTGTAGTAACTTGAAGATTGTTGCTTTTGCTTTTTCTCTTTCTTCGATGTTGACTACGAGTGTTGCAGGTTTGTCTTTGTTCAATGCTCGCTGTACGTATGCCACTGTATTTACTAGTCTGTTGAAGTTACTGAATCGTTCCCACTGAACAGCTTTCTTTTCTTCAGCCAGTATCATGAAGGCTGATGAGGGTATATTCTCTTCATCTGATGCAAAGATTAGGTTCACTTGCTCTGGCCATTCATTTCCTGGTCGTTTCAACCAGGCCGGCCCAGTGAGCCACTCACTTCTCTTGAGTTCTTCAATGTTGATTGCTCTGGTGCCAATGTCCGCTGGGTTGTTGATACCGCTCACATGTTTCCACTGTGAAACATCGGTTGTATCTAGTATCTCAGCCACTCGATTGGCCACGAACACTTGTTGCTTACGATGGGAACTGTGTATCCACTGCAATACCGTAGTTGAGTCTGACCAAAAACTGCAACTATTTATCTTCATTTCATGTTCCTTGACTATCTGCTCTTTCAACCTCACTGCCATGAGTGCCGCTTGCAACTCCAATCGTGGTATTGAAAGATGCCTCATCGGTGCCACTCTGCATTTTCCAATGACAAATGCTAAGTCAGCTGAGAATTCCTTTGGTTGTGAACGTAGATAGGCCACTGCACACATCGTGTCTTCAGATGCGTCAGCAAACACATGAAGCTCAGTTTTATCCCTCTCTCTGTTGAAGTATCTTCTATCGATGCTTGTTTCAGCTACAATTGGAAGTTGCTCTTTCCATCTCAGGAACTCTTCTTCTTCACCAGGCTCCACTTCGTTGTCCCAATGTTGTCCATTCTTAGTCCAGATGCCTTTCAAAAGTCGTCTCATGTGAACACTGAACGGAGCAAACAATCCGATCGGGTCGAATACTGAAGATACCAGTGACAGAATCTTCCTCTGGGTTATAGGTGCTTCAACTTCCTTGTTTGTACCTCTGCATACTTGAAGGCTATCATCAGTAACGGTCCATTGTAGTCCTAGCACTGAAGATCCCTCCGTGCTGGGTTCCACTTCGACTTGCTTCGTGTTGCTGATTGACTTCAAGTCTTCTGGGATTGCTTCGGTAACTGCATCATTGTTGCTTATCCACTTCTTCAGTTCAAATCCATGTTGTGAAAGAAGAGGTTGTAGTTGGTTGAAAACTTCAATTGCTTCTTCCTGGGTTTCTACTGATTTGATGAAATCGTCCATGTAGAAGTTGTTTTGTATTGCCTTTGCTGCAATCGGATACTCTTTTTCGTTGTCCAGTCCCACTTGCTTGAGAGCATAGTTTGCACAAGTTGGAGAACTCTTAGCTCCAAATACGTGACGCTGATATTCGTATATCTGAACAGGTTCGTTAGTTCTTGGACGCCATAAAAACCGCAAGCAATTTCTATCCTGTTCGGGAACTTGCACTTGTAGAAACATCGATTCGATGTCGGCTGTTAGGGCTATTGGTCCTTCACGGAATCTGAATATTGTTCCAATCAAGCCGTGTAGAAGATCAGGTCCTGCTAGTAGCTTATCATTTAGGCATATGTCTTTGTACTTTGATGCGGCATTGCAAACACGTCTTACTTTGCCAGGCTTGTTCGGGTTTAGCACTGGATGGTGGGGCAAGTACCATTTTTTCCCGAAGGTGCCTTTCACTTCGGACTCGTCCAATATCTTTACGAACCCTTTTTCTACATCTGTATCTATTGACTGTCGATACAAACTCTTCAAATTTGGATCCCTTTGGAATCTTCGCTCCAGTGAGTAAAGCTGACCCAGGGCTGAGCTGTAGTTGTTCGGTAGGTTTGGCTCTGGTTCACTCCACAGCATTCCCACTTCGTACCGCTCGCCTGTGAACTTTGTCGTACTCTCTAGCATCTTTTGTGCCTGCAGTTCCTTCTTTGACTGACTGACGACGTTGATTTTGGAAGCATAGGTTTCTATGTCCCACCAGGTTTGGATATTCTCAGCCACTTTCACATCTTCAGTGAAGGCGAAATGACAAACATTTTGTCTTCTTTTGCCCGTCATGGGTCCACTGACTACCCATCCTAGCTCTGTTAGAACGGCGAAAGGTTCACTTTGTGTTCCTATCTTATAGTCCAATGGGCGTTGTAGCTCATAAGCATCTTGACCAAGGATGATGCCAACTTCCATCAAGTTGAAGCTCTTGTTGGGTAGAACGATCAAGTGATTGAAGCTTTGCTTCAATTTGTTGTAGTCGTAGTTCGTGTTTCCCAAGGAGATTGACGGGTGTACAAACGCTTCGATTGAATGCACCTTTGAGTGTAGTCCCTTTATTTTTAGAGGAACCTTTTGTGTCTTCAGATCCTTCGTTCCGTGTATGCCAGCTATGTTGAGCGTCACACCGGTGCCTTGGGCCCGTAACTTCTCTTGCACACTTTGATCGATGAATGAAACCGTTGATCCACTATCGAGGAAAGCATATGTGTTCAGCCTGTTGCCACCGCTCTGTATTGAGACAGGAACTATCTGAAGAAAGCTAGTAACTTCGTTACTCTGGTTGATTGTTGCTGCGCTTACGTTGACTGCATGATTGCCCTCGTCCATTTGGTTTTCTGAGTGTAGCAATCGGTTGTGCTTCTTGATGCATCCATTGATGCCGCACGCATTGACTTTACAATCTTTGATTGCATGTCCTTTGCCTAGACATCCGTAACATAAGCGTTGCTTCCTCACTGCTGCGTACCGATCATTCACACTCATGTTCCTGAATAGTGGACAGTTCCATATTTTATGAGTGCCATCAGCTAGCGGACAGTGATCACTTTGCGTTTGCTTCGTTTCTTTCACGTTCGAACTTGCACTGAAGTTCGATGTTTTCGAGAACCGTTTGTCTCTATTTGTGCTTCTTCGGTCTTCTTCTCTTCGCTCTCCCTTGAAAGCTGAAAACCCTTCGTGCACGAAAGCTATCCTAGATAGCCATTTCTCAAACATAATCAGAGCAGGCCAATCTTCATCTTTATCATCAACATAGAACCACCACTTCTCTTTGAGAACTTGGGGTAGTTTATCTACTGCCATATACAATGTCGAGCTTGATTGCAGATCACCAATCTGCATGCACTCTTTGAGCACATTCACAAAGTTCGAAACAATAACTGAGAAACTGATCAGACCTGTTGAGTCGTGTGGTTTCACCTGACTTGCTTTGCGAAGACTCTCCAGTTGTGCATCATTGATCACATGAGGCCTTCCAAATTTCCTCTCCAGAATGCTCCATGCAGCACCATAGAACTGTCCAGAATAGCCCATTCCAGAGATTGCTTACCTTGCCTTACCTGTCAGCAGAGTCTTCAGATGGCTCATCTTCTCAGAGTCTGGTATTGGTCGTTGATCCACTGTAGCAATGAACATACTAGACCACTCCGGCCATTCGAGAGGGCTTCCGTCGAAGTTGTTCAACTTCAGCTTTGGTAGGCTACTACTACCTGAATAGCCAGTGTTGTATCGTAATAGACCAGCTCGGGGGGAAACGTCTCGGTCTTCAACACTTGAGGATCGGTCTCGTGAACTGCGATATCGTGAGAAGTGACTTTGCCTGTTCACTTCAGGGGTTACTTCGAAGCGAGCTGTTGATCGATCTGGTGTTAGAAGGTTGTCGATTCTGCTGGCCCAGTCAGAGACATCTCTTTTCTTGGGGGTCCAGTTGAAAGGCGATTTGTCTCGAGCACCAGTTGATTGGGAACGAGCATCATCGTTCTCTAATGCTGTTCTCTTCACTTTGCGCTCTAGCTCACGCTCTTCCTCCAGCAGTTGATGCTTGGTTTCCAGTTCCTTCGTTTGCATTTCCAGCTCTAGCTTCCTTCGCTCGAACCGTGCTTGTTCGAATCGCATCTTGGTTTCGAATTCGATATCGAATTTCTTCATCCGTTCCTCTCGCCTTTGCTTTGCTGAAGATGTTTCCGAAACATTCTCCGTTTCTTGGCCACTTGCTGTTGCTCCATTTTGCACTGTTTGAGCAACTGGGTTGTCCGTTTGGTAGTTGTTGCTCTCGCTGTCGTTCACTGCTTGGGTTGCGTTGCTTTGCTCTGCATTCATTTCTGGTTGCGTGCCTTTGCTTATATATGCAAGCCAATGATAGTCCAAACTTGCTTTGCACTTCCTTGCTTCTTTCAGATGCTCTTCAACGAAATTAGCTTGATAGGGCACAAGCTTGTTTCGACGCTGCAGTCGCTTGGGTATTTCTTCCTCTAGAAGGTGAACAGTCTGGTGGTAGAGGACCTTTAGTTTGTTGGGTCGATCTGAATCTTCAATAATTTTGTAGCCAATCCCTGTTTTGGTGTTGACTTCTTCTAATAAATCTTGGAACTTCTTGTCGTACCTTTGTGCTGTTGATTGAAGCTCCTCTCTGCTGATTGTGTTAGGATTGCCTGATTGCCTTTTGCTTTGCTTGTTCCGTTTAAACGGGGTTAGTTCTTCAATGTAATTTGTGAAGTGCACTCGTAACTTTCGTTCTGCCTCACTGGCCTGTTGTTGTTGATTAGTTTGATTCTCTTTTGGGGTTGCCTTCGGCAATCTCTTCATCAAGTTGGACAGCAGTTCGCTTTCCACTGTCCGGGTCAGCGATCCAAATGTAACGGCTGCTCTCCTATCAAAGTCAAGGAAAACTTTACACCGCCCAGTTCGTTTCAGCGGTTTCAAATCTGTCCGGATATTGTGTTTTTGCAGTTAACTTTTGTGAACTGTATTATCCGCTATACTGTAGAATACCGTTGCATTACTTGTTGTTCTATTACTCCTGCTAACTAATCGCTCAGCTTTGCTGAATAACAAACTTGTTTCTCTCAGAATAACAAAATAATTCAAATTGAAACAATCAATTTTTGCTTGAGTTTTGGTTAATAACTCAAGTTATAATTCGAAATTGCAAAATCCCCTATGTCCAGCTCTAGATAACTGTCCTAGCTACTGGTTTGGGCAAGTAATTTCTGTCTCCGATGTCTTAATATTTTCGGAGACTTTTTCCCGATAATCAAAATTAACAATTGTAACCAAATTCGCACTTTGTGATTCTCAGCGCACTCAATTGCTCAATAACGCAACTAGTGAACGCTCAAGAAAACGTGCTTCAATACGCACTGTATGTCAGTCTAATAAGACAAAATTAACGAGTTTCAACTGATTTTTGGTAGTTTTTCAAGCTCCTTTTATGCTGCTAGTCACGTGGATTTACATGTCAAATTCAACTGTTGATTGGTTGTAGATAATGATGTCGACAGAATGTGAACACTTTTCCATAACGTCACTTTTTCAGTGTAAATTTGATGTCATGGGAAATTTATTAACCATGTAGAAGTTTTGTCGAATATTCTGTATCAATAACAGGTTGATTCGCAATCCAATCGCAAAGAATCTGATGCAATATTGTTGAGTCGTAGTATTGTTTTGCTGGTTGTTGAGGTAGTTCGAGTTTGAGTTATAGTTTGACTTCATTAATGACGATTGTGTACTAATAATAGTTGCTAAATATAAATGTTGAACAAAATGAACAAATCCGTTTGGCTTCGATAGAATGTAGCGTTAAATTTCGCTTGTCACACTATTCTAGCTTTAAGGCTTGAAATGACCTTGAAGCGCTATTCAATTTGATTTCTGAGTTGTTAAGCTCAGCCGCAATAAGTATTGACACTCAAACTGAAACAGTATTTATAGGAATCGTAAATACTCTAAAAAACTTTTCTTGTGTAAACGAGAGTTTCCCTTACGAGGTTGTTCACACAAGAAAAAAATTTTAAATTATTTAAGAGTATTTCTTTTTAAGAGTTTTTTCACGAGTATTCTTTTAAATACAGTTTCAGTTTGAGTGTCAATACTGATTTGTAAAAAATTTCAGTGGATGCGTTTAAAAATCAGATCAACTAAGGCACATTTCTGCAAAAAAATGGACCTGCAGTTTGGAATTGGCGGCTAGCATGCGAAGAACGGGTGAGCATAGGTGCTCTCTCTATCTCTCTAACACACAATCACAAACTCGAAGAAGTAAGCAGAAAACACGCACACACACGCCACACCCACACCATAAACACGCCACAAACACACACAAATACGCCACACACCCAAACACAAACATACGCACACAAACACACACACACCACGCACACACACACCACACACACCCACACCACACACACACACACACCACACACACACCACACACACACACCACACACACACACGTCACACACACACACACACACACCACACACAAACCACACACACACACACACACACAAACGCCACGCACAAACACACACAGTCTCGAACTTCCTAGTTAAGGTCCAGCAGAAGTCTTTTCATAGGAATTGATGGTCGAGCAATGTCTTTTCATGGGTCAAGCAAAAGTCTTTTCATAACACTTTGAGTCCAACGTGGTCTTTTTATGGGTCAAACATTCTTGTGTTCAAAGTTTTTTTAAGCATTCTTGGGTCCAGCAAAAGTCTTTTTTTAGGGCTTTGAGTCTGGCGTGGTCTTTTCAGGGGTCGAATAACAATCTTATCATAAAAACCTTTGTGTCAAGCATTGGGGTGACATAACTGCCACCCAGCATTGACAGGGTGACATAACGGGTGACTGCATTGACGGGGTGACAGCATTGACGAGGTATACCCAGCATTGACGGGGCGAAATAACTGTCACCCCTTCAATGCTCTCTCATTCCTTCAAACTCTGACTTGGTAAAAAAAATACCCATGAAGCAATTTTTTCTTGACATATGACTTGACTTTTGGTCAAATCAATTTTTCTTATGCAAAAATTTTGGAGAAGGAAAACTGTGTGGCGTGTTTATGGTGTGGGTTTTGTGTGTGTTTGTTTTCTGCGAACTTCTTCGAATTTGTGACAGTGTGTGCGAGAGATAGAGAGAGCACCCATGCTCACCCGATCTTCGCATGCTAACCACCAATTCTAAACTGCAGGTCCATTTTTTGTTGAAAGGTGCCTGAGTTTTGAACATTAGTATTGACACTCAAACTGAAACAGTATTTATAGGATTCGTAAATACTCTAAAAAACTTTTCTTGTGTGAACGAGAGTTTCTCTTACGAGGTTGTTCACAAAAGAAAAAATTTTTAAAGTATTTAAGAGTATTTCTTTTCAGTAGTATTTTCACGAGTATTCTTTTAAATACAGTTTCATTTGAGTGTCAATACTGATTTGCAAAAAGTTTCTGTGGTTGCGTTTAAAATCAGATCAACTAAGGCACATTTCTGCAAAAAATGGACCTGCAGTTTGGAATTGGCGGCTAGCATGCGAAGAACGGGTGAGCATAGGTGCTCTCTCTCTCTATCTCTCTAACACACAATCACAAACTCGAAGATGTAAGCAGAAAACACACACACACACGCCACACCCACACCATAAACACGCCACAAACACACACACACGCCACACACCCAGACACAAACATACACACACAAACACACACAACACACACACACACACCACACACACCCAAAACACACCCACACACACACACACACCCACCACACACACACCACACACACACACGCACACACACATCACACACAAACCACACACCCAAACACAAACATACGCACACAAACACACACACCACACACACACACACACCACACACACCCACACCACACACACCAGACACACACCACACACACACAGCACACACACACACCACACACACACACAACACACACACACACACAAACACGCCACGCACAAACACACACAGTCTCGAACTTCCTAGTTAAGGTCCAGCAGAAGTCTTTTCATAGGAATTGATTTTCGAGCAATGTCTTTTCATGGGTCCACCAAAAGTCTTTTCATAACACTTTGAGTCCAACGTGGTCTTTTTATGGGTCAAACATTCTTGTGTTCAAAGTTTTTTTAAGCATTCTTGGGTCCAGCAAAAGTCTTTTTTAGGGCTTTGAGTCTAGCGTGGTCTTTTCACGGGTCGAATAACATTCTTATCATAAGAACCTTTGTGTCAAGCATTGGGGTGACATAACTGCCACCCAGCATTGACGGGGTGACATAACGGTGACTGCATTGACGGGGTGACAGCATTGACGAGGTATACCCAGCATTGACGGGGCGACATAACTGTCACCCCGTCAATGCTCTCTCATTCCTTCAAACTCTGACTTGGTAAAAAAATACGCATGAAGCAATTTTTTCTTGACATATGACTTGACTTTTGGTCAAATCAATTTATCTTATGCAAAAATTTTGGAGGAGGAAAACTCCAGAATGCAAATCTTTTCGATCAAATATCCATCTCAATTTTTTGGGGAAATGTCCAGGATGACAAAACTTGGGTCGAGCAAAGCTCCAGCGTACTTTTGTGGCTCGAGCAAAAGTCCAGAGTGACAAAATTTTGGTCGAGTGAAATTCCAGGCAGTCCATAAAGTCTAGAAAAAGCCTTTTTATAGCTTTTTTGGGTCCAGGTTGGTTTAATCATGCGCAATTTTGGTCAAACATGGTCTTGTCATAGTTTACCTCTAGACTAAAACAAAAACTTATTTATGTGAAACAAATGAAATTGAAAACCTTTAGCAAAATTGACCACTCATTTCATATCAACACAACCAACATTGAAGCAAAGAAAGTGCCCACAAAGCAAAGGCAAGCAAACTGGAATGAAAAAACAGCAAACAGAGAATTTCAAGCAAAAATACTTTTTCTGTCACAGGATGAAATTGGTGCACTGGGTAACAATGAAGCTGAATTGGAACCGGTACCGATTCCTCAGAGCCTGTCCCGCCTGATAAAGCGATTTTCCAGAGATCAAGTCTTGACAGAAAGATGCCAAGAATTGATTAGAGGACCCAAAAATTGGGATTTCTCTGGGCAGAGACAAGCCAAGACTTGTGTTTTTGTGGATAAAGTCTATTATTTCGCTGAGCAGAGATAAAGTTGATATCACAAAGATAGGATGTTTTTGATGAAGGCGACTCTGTTTATTTTAAGGAAAAAATCATTTCCCTGGACAGAAAAAAATTGAAGTCTTCGGTTTTTCTGTCAAGTCTTAGAATCGGCTCTTTCTCTCCAAACTCTTTGATTTGTCATAAATCTTCTTGGCTGACTCTTCAATCATAACGTAGTAGCGAGCTTTTGAGCTGAGTTTCAAATAGTTGCTACAATTGGGAGATAACCACATTTTGTTTTTGATTATCTATTGTCTCTCGAAATTGATCTGTTTTGCAACCCGTACCTAACTCCAAGTGCGCAGTATAAATACAATTCTTTATCATTACTGAATCATAGACTGACCCATGTCATTTTTTCGAATTGTCAAGCTGGCGTTCAGTCTGATTTTAAAACGGTCAAACTTGGGCCAAGTGCGAAAATAAAGTTCTGTATGGTTATCAACCCCACGATCTGCTGTTCCCTAGACGTTCGCGCTGCTTTCTGTGCCACCGTGACAGTTGAAAATCTGTCTTTCGCTCCGTTAATATAAGCTTGAAAGAAGCAAGTTTCAAGCGAGAAATCGAGCAAAATATATTACATGGGAGACTTGCATTTACAATTGCCCAGTACTGATTAACACTTGGATTTCGGTACGGGAATTAATTTCTTTAATCAACCGGAAAAATGATCAACTCTAGAATTAAGACAGCACAAGTCAAAACTGGGTGTTTTAACTTCGATTGAGACCGATTGTTTGGATAATTAAACTTACGTTAAAAGTCCTGCGTCTTCTCTGCCAAGAAGTCACCAATCTTTCGGTCTGCTGTTCTCAAAGTAGCCTAAAATATGGATCATTTTTCGGCAAAAGGACCCAAGGCTTGGTATTTCTTTGGGAATAGACCCCCAAGTCTTGAATTTTGTCTGTCGATAGAAAACTCTTAGATCGATTCTTGAGGTGCTCTCTATGCGTCCCTGTATTTGAACTTATCAGCCTCTGAATCAGGCCCAAGAACTCTGATTTTTCCTAATCAGGGCTGATAGTCTTCGTGGATATTGTACGGGAAGCCAATTACAGTTTTTACGCTAAATTTTTTGCAGTTTCATCTGTCGATTTCTGGGAAGGATTTAAAAGTTTAAAACTTTTAACTGCATCTAAACTTTCGAAAATTGGGTGAACGTGTTGAATAAATGTGTCGTGGTAGAGTGGTGGGAGCAATGTGAAAGACTGGAGAAAGTACTTTATAAGGGAGATGATTGTTTTCAATTTGTCTAACACTGACATATATGGGGAGGTTAAAAAAAGAAACGCATTAGAATGCCACAGTAAACTTAACAGACTCTAACAGCAACTGGTCCTCGATGTCTCCGGAATCTGATAACAGATGTTGACATTGTCAATTTTATCATAAGGTTTCTGGAACAAAGAAATAGACCGACCAAAGAAATTAAATTTTTCAATCTGAGTTGAAGCAATAAATCTTGATATCTATATGTGACAGGCGTTTAGGATTTTTGTTTCGAATGTTAGTAGTTTAGTAGTTACATTTCAACTGATTTAGATCAAAAGCATTTTTTTACGTGGAAGCTGAATCCTGGTACATTGTTTTGTAAATGGAAAAGACGGTACCGACTTCAAATTAGAAGTTTGTTATATCAACTTACTTGTTCAAATGTTACTTGGTTGTGTCTTCTTTGTTATTTTCAGTCAAGAACGGAAACTATAACATGTTTTATAGCAATGCTATGTGGCTTTATATTATATATGTCATTAATTATATTGGTCAACTCATCAAAATCTGGACACAGACGCATGAAAGTTTGAGTTGCACCGATTTATCAATTTTGGATTGCGTCCTTATAAAAATTAATCCAAAATAGAATAGTCTGCCCACAAATCTGAACGCACTATTTTCTAGACATTAACATACGAAATTTGCACGAGAATAAAAACCATCTAATTGGCCCAGGGGTAGAGTATTTTGAGCGCACGGGAAAACAAATCAGCGCTCTAGCGTTTTAATTCTCCTGAAATTCTCTGTACATGGGCACATGGGTTTTTGACCACCTGGAAATGAAACATTTTCCTTCGTATGTTTTGGACCCGCAACCTATAGTATTGTATCAAATGTAAATTGTACAGTTTGAAATATGGATTACCGAAAAGAGTTCGTAGATATTAAATCATCTGAGTCAAATCGACGTACATTTTGCAACAATTTGTTTTTTCGAGAAACAGTTGATAGCTGACCTGCTAGAATTTAACATTCAGAAGAAGAACAAAAGTAGAGAAATTATACAGAAGTCGTTGTTGTAGTGACACAATTGTAGTGAGTCTACAAATTTCTGCAACTTTCTACAAAACTATTGTATTGGAGCTGCATTTTCACCTGTCCCTTTTTCTGTCATTAGCTTGAGCACACAATTTAAATTTACTGCTGAAAATTTTTTATACATTATAATCCTTTGAAAAACATGTCAATTTTGAAGCTTTACTATGTTTAGCAGTAATAGCAATATGCACCTCTATGCACAAAAGATAAAGACTTAAGAAATTTTTTAAAACTTGTATAAAATTTTGGTAAAAAATATCCCGTGCCGAACTCCAAGTCTTAATCAGTACTAGGAAAATCTAAATGCAACTCTTCCATCGTTATTCAGTACAAAGCAAGTCTTAATATAAGTCATAAAAGTCTGGCAACTCTTGGATAAGGCTTGTTTAACACTTGCAAGTGGACTCTCAAGTCAAAACTATTTTTTTTAAGATTCTCCTGCGAAAATATTGAAATTTGAAAAGAGGTCAGATAAGTTCACATTAATGTGCTTTCAAGCAGTTGGTAGGCATTTACATCGTTTTTCAGCCGAATTACAGCCCCGAAGTAGCCCAAATAACCAATTCTGGGGATAAATTTTGGGGATAAACCAAATACATGACCCATCTATATGGGGCCAAATTGACAAAAGGGGGCACACAGTGAGGGTGCTTTTGATAGCTCGTGGCTCTGTAATCAAGAACCAAATCCTTATAGACCGAAATTTTGTTCAAACACGAATGGGAACCGACATCAACAACAATAGGAATCAGTCCAATATTGTTGCAACAAAACATTTCCAAACACTCCATGACCCATTGTTGACGTCAGTTAGTTCTAGCGGTCAGTGGGTTGTAAATATTCGGGTTATTGTCAAAAAATAATAACCCCCATGAGTTAAAACCATTTTTATGAGTTATTACCAATAGTTTGTAATGTAGGGGGGACTTCAATTGTTGGTCTTTATTTTGTGAAATAATTGCCGGAGTTCGAAGATTTTTAAAACTATTGTTATGAGCAATCGAACAAGCTTGAGCTACTACGTCGCGGTCCAATCAGATTCATAAACTGGTCAGAGTTTCAGATTTTGGGATCGTTACACCCAAAAAATTGGGGTACGTCTGATGCTCGCACTCTAAGGATTTTTTATATATCAAAACCTTTGTTTTTTTTGTATTTTTCTATTGAATGCGGCCAATTCAATTTTATAAAAAGCATTTTAAACCTGAGTTTAAGGAAAGTTGTTAGAATAAGCCAACGGCTTTGAATGTAGCTTTTTTGATTGTCTGATGGCTTTTTGAGTACCTGATGCGTTTTGGGAACCCCTTTTTTTTACTGCCACGACTTGGATTCAGTGTTGCCAAGTCTTGGCTAAGACTTGGATATAGACGTGAGCAGTCTTGGCACAGACTTGATTTTAAACTTGCCAAGACCTGGCCAAGAGTTGGTTAAGACTTGCGAAAATTTAACACTGAATTGGATTAAAACTTGCACTAGACGGAAAAATCTAAATGTTACGATTAAAGCTCTGAATCACTGCTGATACCCAGACTTGCCTTCCGTCTTTCACAATACTGATTTTGACTTGGTGTTAAGTACAGGTGTCTACTTGTTTCAAAACGTTTACGGGAAGTCACTTAAGTGTTCATCCTCTGTTCCTGGATGTGTTTTATACCCGTTAATTTTCCAACTTGAAACAGTTTAAAATTGCAATGTGAACATTTTTGCATCGTTGTTGGCATCATAGCGTAAATGTGATCAACCATGGCTCCAATTTTAATTGTGCATTAAAGTAGCTGAAGGTTTATGTGCTCAGATTGCAGTGATGGTAACCAATTCCAATCTCGTTTTCAATTCAATTGAAATTTTTCTTCTTGCTGTTTTCAATATACAATATTGTGGATTTTGAGAAGTAAGATATATGAGACTTCATGCGTGTTCGACGTTGATGTATTGGTTTATTTTGTCTTGTTAAGGTCGAAGAGACTTAAACTTGTAACCTAAATGTCTTGTAAGCGTCTTGTATCGATTTCATTGCCTATCACGTATGTTTTTGACGGATACATGCCAATTACAAAACAAGATCACATTCAACATAGGTTTTTTCTTAGAGCACAAAATCTTATAAAGGGGGTCTACAGAGAACCTACAGATTCCCGTCAAAAAATTTGATTTTGGCTGTTCAGGAAAGATCTTGCATTCACAGTTCTACTTGTTCGGTCGTTTATGCAAAATAATCTATCGAAATTTTTGTCTCTTTCTATTATAGCGTATTTGCTTACTTGTAGCTATACACCTTGCTGCTAGTGAAAAACACATTTTTCACAAACGTACCTTATTAACGAAAAACAACACATTTCACGATAAATACAAAGAAAAACACAATGAATAACACAGTAATGAAAAACATTTTTCATAAACAATTTAACCATAGATAAGTAATGTGTATATGGGTACCTCCGCAGCATAGAGCCAGCGAGACGGTACCCATATACACATTACTCTAATTCACTTTATATATCCACTACTCTACATTCACTTCTTTTATATTTTAAATCTATCATTTCTTGTCTCACTTAGTGCAAGCCACTAGTACAGAGTTAAGCTGGTAATTAACAATTATCAGACGGATAGTTCGGGTTCTATCCCCACCGACTCCGGTGGACGTATCCCAGATACTAGTATAAAACTAGTGAGACCGTGTAACAAGCACGTAAAACCATCTTGCGAAAAATGTTGTAACCACTTTGTGGATAACTTGAATAAAAAAACCAGCTTAAATCTTTTATAAATTTTAACTTTTTGCTATTATATAAAAATTAATTATCTGAGAAGCAGCTTCACTGGTAAAACCTAAATTCACCATTACTATCTCTAATACCTTTATCATCAAATGGATCAATAGCTATTTTATATTGTTCTTTAGTTTCTAAATCATGTTTATTACTATCAGTAGTATAATTAGTTACATACTTAGTTTTACCTTCATATATAGCATTAGTATAATCTTCAATTGTAAGCTGTTTTTTAATAGTGGCTTTAGTTATACCTTTTAACTTTTTCTCTTCTTCTCTTTTAACAGTATTGTAACAATATGCTTTTGCATTAAGGAAACATGCTTCCATAATAGTATCATTAGGTAATTCACCCTTACGTAACTCATTATTATGTAAAAAATCTTTTATAGTATTCATTTCAGTTTCTATATTACCATTGTACCAGTATTTATGAACAGTAAAGGAACATTTATGTTCATAAATATACTTTCTGTATCTGTGTAATGATAACTACAATCTAATTCTTTTTCAAAGTAATCATATATGGCTTTATACATATATAGCCTAGCTTTTTCTAATTTAACAAAACCTATATTATTAAACTTATCTAATTTTACATTACCTCGAGTTTTATGTACAGCTACTAATTCATTATCGAATTCCACAGCATATTTAAAACTAATATTTTCTACTAATTGTATATACCTATCAACATCATTAACTAACTGTATATCTTGTCTATTATATACATTCTCTATTGTTTTTCCATAGAAGGCATTATTCATCAGTTTAAAGAATACATCTCCAAATTTATCATCTTGAGCTTTAGCTTTTTTTCTTTTCCGAATATTAAACTCAATATAGGGCTTTAACCATTCTCTCTTACTATATTCTAACTCTTGCTTAATTGTAATATCTTCTAATTTCAAACCATGATCTAAATACCAATCTAACATCTCTCCATCTATTACATAATCTATCTTATCTGTTAATTTTAGCATTAACTTCTCATTAGGTTTATATCATTTCTTTTTATTTACATTTTGATAGTCTGTAAAGTGATCTACACATGCTTTTGATTTCTCAGGGAAGAATGGATACTTATTTGTTTTCTGTTTCAACTCATCACTATACTTAATATCAATGGTGTAGATATAACCTGTGTTAGAGCTAGATCTAGTGTAGCCCAATTCTTCACATACTTTGATCTCACCATTAGGTAAAGCTTGAACCATAGCAGAAGCATATAATGAGTTGAAGTCTAAATATTTTAGGTAATTCTTTTTCCCTGTATACTCAGGATCTCAAACTTAAACAGCATTCAAAGGAATCGTAAATACTCTAAAAAAGTTTTTTGTGTAAACGCCCTACTCCAGGCCTAGACTTATGAAAAAACCCAAATAGTCTAGTAAAGGGGGTCAATATTGACCAAAATTACACAGTCGAGCTTCCTAGTTAAGCTCCAGCAAAACTCTTTTCATGGGTCGAGCAGAAGTCTTTTCATAGGAATTGATGTTAGAGCAATGTCTTTCCATGGGTCAAGCAAAAGTCTTTTGAAAACACTTTGAGTCCAACGCGGTCTCTTCATGATTCTAGCTAAAGTTTTTCATAGCACTCTTGGTTCCAGCAAAAGTCTTTTCTTAGGATTTTTGAGTCTAGCGTGGTCTTTTATATGTCTTGTAAGCCTCTTTTATCGATTTCATTGCCTATCACGTAAGTTTTTGACGGAAACATGCCAATTACAAAACAAGATAACCGATCAAATTCAACATAGGTTTTTTCTGCAAGTTATTTAGGGCAAAAAATCTTATAAAGTGGGTCTACAGTTTTGGAATTTGAGAACCTACAGTTTCCCGTCAAACAATCTAGTTTTGGCTATTCAGGAAAGATCTTGCATTCACAGTTCTTTTTGTTCGGTCGTTTATGCAAAATAATCTATTGAATTTTTTGTCTCTCCCTCTCTTTTATAGCGTATTTGCTTACTTGTAACTATACATCTTGCTGCTAGTGAAAAACACATTTTTCACAAACGTACCTTATTAACGAGAAACAACACATTTCACGATAAATACAAAGAAAACCACAATGAATAACACATTAATGAAAAACATTTTTCATAAACTATTTAACCATAGAAAAAAATGTGTATATGGGTACCTCCGCAGCATAGAGCCAGCAAGACGGTACCCATATACACATTACTCTAATTCCCTTTATATATCCACTACTCTATATTCACTTCTTTTATATTTTAAATCTATCATTTCTTGTCTCACTTAGTGCACGCCACTAAAACAGAGTTAAGCTGGTATTTAACCATTATCAGACGGATAGTTCGGGTCCTATCCCCACCGACTTCAGTGGACGTATCCCAGATACTAGTATAAAACTAGTGAGACCGTGTAACAAGCACGTAAAACCAACTTGCGAAAATTGTTGTAACCACTTTGTGGATAAATTGAACAAAAAAACCAGCTTAACTCTATTATAAATTTTAACTTTTTGCGATTATTTTATAAAAATTAATTATCTGCCAATCAGCTTCACTGGTAAAACCTAAATTCACCATTACTATCTCTAATACCTTTATCATCAAATGGATCAATAGCTATTTTATATTGTTCTTTTGTTTCTAAATGATGTTTATTACTATCAAAAGTATAATTAATTACATACTTAGTTTTACCTTCATATATAGCATTAGTATAATCTTCAATTGTAATCGGTTTTTTAATAGTGGCTTTTTTAACTTTTTAACTTTTTCTCTTCTCTTTTTTAACAGTATTGTAACAATATGCTTTAGCTTTAAGGAAACATGCTTCTATAAAAGTATCATTAGGTAATTCACCCTTCATCTTACCTAACTCAGTATTATGTAAAAAATCTTTTATCTTATTCATTTCAGTTTCTATATTACTATCTAAAGGAACATTATTTTTATAAATACACTATCTGTATCTGTGTAATGATAACTACAATCTAATTCTTTTTCAAAGTAATCATATATGGCTTTATACTTATATAGCTTAGCTGTTTCTAATATAACAAAACCTATATAATTAAACTTACCTAATTTTACATTACCTCGAGTTTTATGTACAGCTACTAATTCATTATCGAATTCCACAGCATATTTAAAACTAATATTTTCTACTAATTTTGTATACCTATCTACATCATTAACTAACTCTATATCTTGTCTATTATATACATTCTCTATTGTTTTTCATTAGAAGGCATTATTCATCGGTTTAAAGAATACATCTCCAAATTTATCACCCTGAGCTTTAGCTTCTTTTCTTTTCCGAATATTAAACTCAATATAGGGCTTTAACCATTCTCTCTTACTATATTCTAACTTTTGCTTAATTGTTATATCTTCTAATTTCAAACCAAGATCTAAATACCAATCTAACATCTCTCAATCTATTACTTAATCTACCTTATCTGTTAATTTTAGCACTAACTTCTCATTAGGTTTATATGATTTCTTTTTATTTACATTTTGGTAATCTGTAAACTGATCTACACATGCTTTTGTTTTCTCAGGGAAGAATGGATGCTTATTTGATTTCTGTTTCAACTCATCACTATACTTAATATCAATGGTGTAGATATAACCTGTGTTAGAGCTAGATCTAGTGTAGCCCAATTCTTCACATACTTTGATCTCACCATTAGGTAAAGCTTGAACCATAGCAGAAGCATATAATGAGCTGAAGTCTAAATATTTTAGGTAATTCTCTTTCCCTGTATACTCAGGATCTATTTTTTATTTTTACATTTTACGTGACAATCACCTAATACTGAAGCTAACCCACCTCTAATACCATGTTGTATTGTATCATAAATATTAACTGTATTTTCTTTATAATACTTAAGTCTAACATTAGTATATTTCAACCCACACAACCAGATTAACCCAGGAGTAGAATATGTGTAACATGGATCTATTTCATGATATTCTAAACACCTAGCGCTAAATTTCTCAAATACACCAATTGATAACAATACAACTGTTTTAACATATAACATCATATAATCCCATATTGTCTCACATTTAGTATCTTTCCAACAATCAACTGCTTGCTTATATTCTTTATCTGTAATACCACTTTGTTTCAACTTAGAATAGAATGCTTCCTTAGGTGGTAATGTTGTTTCATGTAGTTTATCTATACTATCAAACCATTCATATGAGAATATACCTTTACGTCTTCCTAAGCCACATTTATTTAATGTTATGCATTCTTCATTACTCAATGTTTTACTTATAGCATCTAAGCTAAGTGGATGGAAGAACCTAAACTTATCTAATGCATTAGCATAACCCATATCAATACTAATATAATTCTCATCAGTTTTAGTTAATACTTTAAGTCTAATCTTCTTTGCTAGTTTAGTTATAAATAGATGATTATCATAATTAGAAGAATTAAATGCATATATTGGTACGAATGTATTCTTAGCTTGGAGGTTACATTTGTTGTGAGCATAACTTCTAAATTTACCATTTAGATGATCATGATCTCTAACGATGTCTTCATCCAATTTCTCATTACAATAGTAACAACTACTATATAACGGAGTAATACTATCTTCATTAAGTGGAATATTACTTTCAAATATATCTTTAAATGATTTATTATAATAATTTACTCTACTTATAAACCAATCAACTACTTTATCATCACAGTTAGATTCATGCATATATTCTAATATATCAGAATAGTCACTTTTTATATATAAACCACAAGCAATAGGTAAGTGTTTACCATCTTTTATTATACATTCAAAATCATAATACATAGCAAATGGTACTCTATTCTTAAAAAGGAATTTATCAAACTTTAGGTAATCATCTTTATGGAAAGTTCTTCTACCTATATGTTTCTGTGTTTTACATAAATCCAAATGTTTATTTAATGAATCTTCTGTTCTAAATGATACACACATTTTAGACATGGATAACATATATGTTTAGATGATTTTCTTAATAAGAATGATACATCTTTACTTAGGAAGTAATGATTATCCCAGTATAATATATTACATCCGATAGCATCATTATGATTAATTAATACAGGATTAATAGTTTTACTTTTATTTCGATTAAACACATTAAAAAATAATTTATCTTTATTTAGTTCTTGTATTTTCTTTAAATGATAATAATCATATGGAGGTAAAACCCCATTTGGTAATTTTATCTCATTAATATATTCAAGTTTGTTATATTTACTAACTCTATTTGGATCACGTGATGCAGGATGTAGATAAGCAATTAGACACCATAGCAAATACTTATTATCAGTATTATGTATATTAAGTATATATCTAGACGTAAATGGTAACTCAGTATCACATCCACCACTTGGATGAAACCTGTGAATATACATTGTCAATTTAACAAATCGTTGCAAACTCCATCCAGATTGATTCATCTCTTGCTCCTGCATTCTAGACTCTAGTTCCCCATTCAATAAATCCAAGTCATGTGCACCATTATATTGCCTAGTCATTAACCTAAAGGTGAATTCGTTTTCTTCTAACTTATCATCTGTAGGTTTTGTATACTTAACTACTTCAAAGGTGTTAAACTTAATATGGGGATGTATGTTATGCAATGACTCCAGTAGCTTCAAGAATTTAGGATCTTCATAATTACTACTAGTTATTATTATTTGATTATGCTTCATGTTATGATCTAATCCTAACTCATTAATTTTATCTCGCCACCTCCCATCAACAAGTTTTTTCTAATTAACATTTTGCTTATGTTCATCTGATTCATTGTGTTCATTTTTATTGTTATTTTTATTATTACATATATTGCAATATCCATCGGCCATATTATCCTTAGTTATATCCTTATCTATATCCTTATCAGTTAAACTGCTTCGCAGATCTTTACCATCGGTGAAACCGCTTTGTAGATTAACATTATCCATATGCATCTTTGTTTTTAAATGTTGATCCACACTATAATGACTCAGACATGTCTTACATATCGCACAATCAAACTTACTCCTGTTCTTTACTATTTCCCCATTAACCAATCTTACATTATTCCTATGTTTTATTGTTGTTACATGTTTATTAAATGCAGTATTGTTATCAAGATACATATCACAACTATCACAAACTTTATTCCATCTAGTTCAGGATACTTCTCATCCAACTTTTGTTCTATATCTTCATTGGTAACTTTTACTCCATTCTCATTAGCACTCTCAAAAATTTTATTTCTATTATATAATCGCTCATTCTTTTTATGTTTGAGTGATTGAATGTGTCTGTTATAATTCTTTCGAGTTATCTCTTCATCACATTCTTCACATCTAATCTTATTTGTTTTAGGCTTTTGGACATAGACGAAATCATCAGATGAATCTGAGTCTAAATCTGAATCTTTAGATTGATCTAAGTCATTAGATTGATCTAAGTCTTTAGATTGATCTAAGTTTTAGATTGATCTAAATCTGGAAAGTATTTTGCTTCAGCCTTTCGCAATGACTCACGCATATCTTCTTTTCTTTGTTTTAATTTTGCATCCTGTTTAACATATGATTCTTTTATTTCTTCATTGATTTGATTAAACCTTCTGATTGATTCTAAAGATTTTTCTAAATCTACCTTTTGTCTTTCCTTATCTACTGGTTTTATTTCTTCTTTTGGGTTTTTTTTATTGTTTAACATTTGGACAGCCATGCTAGTAGAACTAGATTGAGCCCGCTCACTTCGAGATTGGTCTTGTCCACTTCCAGATTGGTCTTGTCCATGTGATTGGACTTGTCCATGAGATTGGGCCTGTCCCCCACCAAAATGGACTCGTCCATGCGATTGGACTTGTCCATGTGATTGAACTTGTCCGTGTGATTGGACTTGTTCACTCGTTGAATGAATGTTGTCGGTATAATCTTGCTGATTCGTTTTTTTATGCCAAATTTTGAAACAATATTGTTTATTTACCTTTTCATTACTATAAAAATGATTAGTACCAAATGTGATAAATGTAAAAAAAAGAATTGGTGTTGGAGTTGTGATGAGTGTCAAAGTAAACCATTCCAATGTTTTGTATGTATTAAGATTATAACATATAGAGACATAATCATTTGCAAGTGCACTTTAATAATCCCAATCAATATTTAGTATCCAGAATGTGTAAAGTAAATAAACACATCTCTCAGTATAGATTTAAACGTTTCTATTGTAGGTTATGCATATATCTCCATACATATAGGTTTCATCATACAAAAGAAAGATTCGTAGAACATACAAAGATATATAATATTGAAGTAAAGCTATAACTAATTATAATAAGTTTTTCACCCCAATAAAATGTTGCTGATGTTTCCGCTTTTTATTATGTTGATACTTATTATTATAGTTGTTTATTGGAATTATGATAAATATTCTGATTTAAGGAAGAGATTCAAAGGATATAGGAATATTGTACCAGAACCATTTGAAATCAAAATACATAACTTTGTTATTTATGGTCCATCTATTTCTGGTAAAAGAAATTTTATAACAGGTTATTGTGGTTTGTATGAGACTGTTGATGTATTCTGTATTGATGGTAGTGAGTGGAGGGGATATATTGTATATGGCATTGATGAATTAAAATTATTAGTTAACTTAGATAGTTTTGCTAATAGTCTTATTATATTTGATAATATGGGAGAAAATATTAGATTACCAGCTATAGACTCATTGTATTCTAAAGGTAGGCTTCACAATATTAATATAATGTGTGTAGGTCATACTGTAACAGATTCAAATACAAAAGCAAGAGATAACACCCCAGCTATATATATTACTTCAAATAGTTAACAACAATTCTTCGAAAGAGTAAAAGAGAAGCTTAAAATTGATTCTAATTTATATAGATTTAAACATTATAACTATGGTGTAATAAATTATAATAGTATAAGTAACTATTATCTTGTATTAGTTAAAGATAAAAATGTTGTATATGATTCTAGGATAGGTGATCTTGATATTGAGAAGTATGTTGATTATACAGAGTTTAAGGAAAAGGAATATAATATACTAAGTAATTATTTAACAGATAGAATGATGGAACCAACACATATTAAACCCAAAGAGTTAATGTTCTATTTTGAAGAATATTTAGAGTTTAAGGTAATAAATAAATCAATTAATTTATATAGAATATATACAAATATAAAAAATGTACTCGGTGAGATACATAGTGGCTATAGCTGGTATAGTTACTATGGTAGGATTTGGATATTCTTACTTTCAAAAACATGGTAATAATAATGATAATAATATTAATGGTGTAGATATAATGGAAATAGATAAAGCAAATTTTAAATTAAAAAAGTTAAGAAAATGACAATAGGTTATGGTATGACCAATAAGAACAAAATTGATTTCAATGATCCACTTAATATAGTATGTGTGTTAGTTAGTTGTCTTATAAGTATTTATGCAACACATAATCATATTAATTCTAATTCTGAAAATGGAGATAGTATGTAGATATTGTAATAATGAAATTGATACTAGTACTGGTTATCCAGAACACGAACTAATGAGTCATTATAATATGACTTTATTTCTTTTATTTCTTCTTTTATTTCTTCATAATATGACTTTATTTCTTTTATTTATTCTTTTATTTCTTCATTGATTTGATTAAACCTTCTGATTGATTCTAAAGATTTTTCTAAATCTACCTTTTGTCTTTCCTTATCTACTGGTTTTATTTCTTCTTTTGGTTTTTTTTTATTGTTTAACATTTGGACAGCCATGCTAGTAGAACTAGATTGAGCCCGCTCACTTCGAGATTGGTCTTGTCTACTTCCAGATTGGTCTTGTCCATGTGATTGGACTTGTCCATGAGATTGGGCCTGTCCCCCACCAAAATGGACTCGTCCATGCGATTGGACTTGTCCATGTGATTGAACTTGTCCATGTGATTGGACTTGTTCACTCGTTGAATGAATGTTGTCGGTATAATCTTGCTGATTCGTTTTTTTATGCCAAATTTTGAAACAATATTATTTATTTACCTTTTCAATACTATAAAAATGATTAGTACCAAATGTGATAAATGTAAAAAAAGAATTGGTGTTGGAGTTGTGATGAGTGTCAAAGTAAACCTTTCCAATGTTTTGTATGTATTAAGATTATAACATATAGAGACATAATCATTTGCAAGTGCACTTTAATAATCCCAATCAATATTTAGTATGCAGAATGTGTAAAGTAAATAAACACATCTCTCAGTATAGATTTAAACGTTTCTATTGTAGGTTATGCATATATCTCCATAGATATAGGTTTCATCATACAAAAGAAAGATTCGTAGAACATACAAAGAAATATAATATTGAAGTAAAGCTATAACTAATTATAATAAGTTTTTCACCACAATAAAATGTTGCTGATGTTTCCGCTTTTTATTATGTTGATACTTATTATTATAGTTGTTTATTGGAATTATGATAAATATTCTGATTTAAGGAAGAGATTCAAAGGATATAGGAATATTGTACCAGAACCATTTGAAATCAAAATACATAACTTTATTATTTATGGTCCATCTATTTCTGGTAAAAGAACTTTTATAACAGATTATTGTGGTTTGTATGAGACTGTTGATGTATTCGGTATTGATGGTAGTGAGTGGAGGGGATATATTGTATATGGCATTGATGAATTAAAATTATTAGTTAACTTAGATAGTTTTGCTAATAGTCTTATTATATTTGATAATATGGGAGAAAATATTAGATTACCAGCTATAGACTCATTGTATTCTAAAGGTAGGCTTCACAATATTAATATAATGTGTGTAGGTCATACTGTAACAGATTCAAATACAAAAGCAAGAGATAACACCCCAGCTATATATATTACTTTAAATAGTTAACAACAATTCTTTGAAAGAGTAAAAGAGAAGCTTAAAATTGATTCTAATTTATATAGATTTAAACATTATAACTATGGTGTAATAAATTATAATAGTATAAGTAACTATTATCTTGTATTAGTTAAAGATAAAAATGTTGTATATGATTCTAGGATAGGTGATCTTGATATTGAGAAGTATGTTGATTATACAGAGTTTAAGGAAAAGGAATATAATATACTAAGTAGTTATTTAACAGATAGAATGATGGAACCAACACATATTAAACCCAAAGAGTTAATGTTCTATTTTGAAGAATATTTAGAGTTTAAGGTAATAAATAAATCAATTACTTTATATAGAATATATACAAATATAAAAAATGTACTCGGTGAGATACATAGTGGCTATAGCTGGTATAGTTACTATGGTAGGATTTGGATATTCTTACTTTCAAAAACATGGTAATAATAATGATAATAATATTAATGGTGTAGATATAATGGAAATAGATAAAGCAAATTTTAAATTAAAAAAGTTAAGAAAATGACAATAGGTTATGGTATGACCGATAAGAACAAAATTGATTTCAATGATCCACTTAATATATTATGTGTGTTAGTTAGTTGTCTTATAAGTATTTATGCAACTCATAATCATATTAATTCTAATTCTAAAAATGGCGATAGTATGTAGATATTGTAATAATGAAATTGATACTAGTAGTGGTTATCCAGAACACGAACTAATGAGTCATTATAATATTTTTCATAAAAGTTTAATGGTAAGATGCACGAAATGCATGCAACGAATATATAGCGGTTATCACTTTTTGGATAAATGTAAAGATAAACGTACAAACATTATAACATCAGTACATAGTTATATTAAATATACTAATATTATTAATAGTAATGATAATGTTGATAATAATAAAGATGATAAAGATGATTTAAATAAGATTTAAATGATCTGAAAGACAATATTAAAGAAGATTTAAAAGAATATATTAGGACTAATTTAAAACAACAGATCATTAATGAATTAAAACTAGAGATTAAAAATCTTTACCATCGGTGAAACCGCTTCGTAGATTAACATTATCCATATGCATCTTTGTTTTTAAATGTTGATCCACAATATATTGACTCAGACTTGTCTTACATATCGCACAATCAAACTTGCTCCCGTTTTTTATTATTTCCCCATTAACCAATCTTACATTATTCCTATGTTTTATTGTTGTTACATGTTTATTAAATGCAGTATTGTTATCAAGATACATATCACAACTATCACAAACTTTATTCCATCTAGTTCAGGATACTTCTCATCCAACTTTTGTTCTATATCTTCATTGGTAACTTTTACTCCATTCTCATTAGCACTCTCAAAAATTTTATTTCTATTATATAATCGCTCATTCTTTTTATGTTTAAGTGATTGAATGTGTCTGTTATAATTCTTTCGAGTTATCTCTTCATCACATTCTTCACATCTAATCTTGTTTGTTTTAGGCTTTTGGACATAGACGAAATCATCAGATGAATCTGAGTCTACATCTGAATCTTTAGATTGATATAAGTCATTAGATTGATCTAAATCTGGAAAGTATTTTGCTTCAGCCTTTCGCAATGACTCACGCATATCTTCTTCTCTTTGTTTCAATTTTGCATCCTGTTTAACATATGATTCTTTTATTTCTTCATTGATTTGTTTAAACCTTCTGATTGATTCTAAAGATTTTTCTAATTCTACCTTTTGTCTTTCCTTATCTACTGGTTTTATTTCTTCTTTTGGGTTATTTTTATTGTTTAACATTTGGACAGCCATGCTAGTAGAACTAGATTGAGCTCGCTCACTTCGAGATTGGTCCTGTCCACTTCCAGATTGGTCTTGTCCATGTGATTGGACTTGTCCATGAGACTGGGCCTTTCCCTCACCAAATTGGACTTGTCCATGTGATTGGACTTGTCCATGTGATCGGACTTGTCCATGTGATTGGACTTGTTCACTCGTTAATTGAATGTTGTTGGTATAATCTTGCTGATTCATTTTATTATACCAAATTTTGAAATAATATTATTTATTTACCTTTTCAATACTATAAAAATGATTAGTACCAAATGTGATAAATGTAAAAATAAGGCTTGGTTTTGGAGTTGTGATGAGTGTCAAAGTGAACCATTCCAATGTTTTGTATGTAATAAGATTATAAAATAAAGAGACAGACATAATCATTTGCAAGTGCACTTTAATAATCCCAATCAATATTTGGTATGCAGAATGTGTAAAGTAATTAAACACATCTCTCAGTATAGATTTAAACATTTCTATTGTACGTTATGCATATATCTCCATACATATAGGTTTCATCATACAAAAGAAAGATTCTTAGAACACGCAAAGAAATATAATATTGAAGTAAAGCTATAACTATTTATAATAAGTTTTTCACACCAAATAAAATGTTGCTGATGTTTCCGCTTTTTATTATGTTGATACTTATTATTATAATTGTTCATCGGAATTATGATAAATATTCCGATTTAAGGAAGAGATTCAAAGGATATAGGAATATTGTACCAGAACCATTTGAATATAAAAAACATAACTTTATTATTTATGGTCCATCTAATTCTGGTAAAACAACTTTTATAAAAGATTATTGTGGTTTTTATGAGACTGTTGATGTATTCTGTATTGATGGTAGTGAGTGGAAGGGATATAATGAATATGGCATTGATGATTTAAAATTATTAGATAATTTAGATAGTTTTGCTAATAGTCTCATTATATTTGATGATATGGGAGAAAACATTAGATTACCAGCTATAGACTTATTGTTTTCTAAAGGTAGACATCACAATATTAATATAATATGTGTATGTCATTCTGTAACAGATTTAAATACAAAAGCAAGAGATAACACCCCAGCTATATATATATATATATATATATATATATATATTATTTTAAATAGTTCACAACAATTCTTTGAAAGAGTACAAGAGACGTTTAAAATTGATTCTAATCTATATAGATTTAAACATTATAACTATGGTGTAATAAATTATAATACTATTAGTACCTATTATCTTGTATTAGATAAAGACAAAAATGTTGTATATGATTCTAGGATAGGTGATCTTGATATTGAGAAGTATGTTGATTATACAAGTTTAAGGAAAAAGAATATAATATACTAAGTAGTTATTTAACAGATAGAATGATAGAAACAACACATATTAAACCAAAAGCGTTAATGTTCTATTTTGAAGAATATTTAGAGTTTAAGGGAATACATAAATCAATTAATTTATATAAAATATATACAAATATAAAAAATGTACTTAGTGAGATACATAGTGGCTATAGCTGCTATAGTTACTATGGTAGGATTTGGTTATTCTTACTTTCAAAAACATGGTAATAATAATGATAATAATATTAATGGTATGGATATAATGGATATAGATAAAGCAAAAATTAAATTAAAAAAAGGTAAAAATATGAAAATAGGTTATGGTATGACCGATAAAAACAAAAATGATTTCAATGATGCATTTAATATAGTATGTGTGTTAGTTAGTTGTCTCATAAACATTTATGCAACTCATAATCATATTAACTCTAATTCTAAAAATGGAGATAGTATGTAGAGAATGTAATAATGAAATTGATACTAGTAGTGGTTATCCAGAACACGAACTAATGAGTCATTATATTATTTTTCATAAAGATTTAATGGTAAGATGCACGAAATGCATGCAAAAAATATGTAGCGGTTATCACTTTTTGGATAAATGTAGAGATAAACGTACAAACATTATAACATCAGTACATAGTTATATTAACTATACTAATATTATTAATAGTAATGATAATATTGATAATAATAAAGATGATAAAGATGATTTAAGTAAGGTTTTAAATGATCTGAAAGATCAGAAAGAATATTAAAGAAGGTTTAAAAGAATATTTTAGGACTAATTTAAAACAAAAGATCATTAATGAATTAAAACTAGAGATTAAAAATCTTTACCATCGGTGAAACCGCTTCGTAGATTAACATTATCCATATGCATCTTTGTTTTTAAATGTTGATCCACAATATATTGACTCAGACTTGTCTTACATATCGCACAACCAAACTTGCTCCCGTTTTTTATTATTTCCCCATTAACCAATCTTACATTATTCCTATGTTTTAATGTTGTTACATGTTTATTAAATTCCATCTAGTTCAGGATACTGCTCATCCAACTTTTGTTCTATATCTTCATTAGTAACTTTTATTCCATCCTCATTAGCACTCTCAATAATTTTGTTTCTATTAAATAATCGCTCATTCATTTTATGTTTAAGTGATTGAATTTGTCTGTTATAATTCTTTCGAGTTTTCTCTTCATCACATTCTTCACATCTAATCTTATATGTTTTAGGCTTTTGGACATAGACGAAATCATCAGATGAATATGAGTCTAAACCTGATTCTTTAGATTGATCTAAGTCATTAGATTGATCTAAGTCTTTAGATTGATCTAAATCTGGAAGTTATTTTGCTTCAGCCTTTCGCAATGACTCACGCATATCTTCTTCTCTTTGTTTTATTTTTGCATCCTGCTTATCATATGATTCTTTTATTTCTTCATTTATTTGATTAAACCTTCTGATTGATTCTAAAGATTTTTCTAATTCTACCTTTTGTTTTTCCTTATCTACTGGTTTTATTTCTTCTCTTGGATTTTTTTTCATTTTTTAACATTTAGACAGCTATGCTAGTAGAACTAGATTGAGCTCGCTCGCTTCGAGATTGGTCTTGTCCACTTCCAGATTGTTCTTGACCATGTGATTGGACTTGTCCATGAGATTGGGCCTGTCCCCCACCAAAATGGACTTGTCCATGTGATTGGACTTGTCCATGTGATTGGACTTGTTCACTCGTTGAATGAATGTTGTCGGTATAATCTTGCTGATTCATTTTATTATGTCAAGTTTTGAAACAATATTATTTATTTACCTTTTCAATACTATAAAAATGATTAGTATCAAATGTGATAAATGTAATGTAAATATAAGGCTTGGTGTTGGAGTTGTGATGAGTGTCAAAGTAAACCAATCCAATGTTTTGTATGTAACAAAATTATAACAAATAGAGACAGACATAATCATTTGCAAGTGCACTTTTATAATCCCAATCAATATTTAGTATGCAGAATGTGTAAAGTAAATAAACACATCTCTTAGTATAGATTTAAACTTTTCTATTGTAGGTTATGCATATATCTCCATAGATATAGGTTTCATCATACAAAAGAAAGATTCTTAGAACATGCAAAGAAATATAATATTGAAGTAAAGCTATAACTAATTATAATAAGTTTTTCACGCCAATTAAAATGTTCCTGATGTTTCCGCTTTTTATTATGTTGATACTTATTATTATAATTGTTTATTGGAATTATGATAAATATTCTGATTTAAGGAAGAGATTCAAAGGATTTAGGAATATTGTACCAGAACCATTTGAAATTAAAAAACATAACTTTATTATTTATGGTCCAACTAATTCTGGTAAAACAACTTTTATAAAAGATTATTGTGGTTTTTATGAGACTGTTGATGTATTCTGTATTGATGGTAGTGAGTGGCGGGGATATAATGTATATGGCATTGATGAATTAAAATTATTAGATAACTTAGATAGTTTTGCTAATAGTCTTATTATATTTGATGATATGGGAGAAAATATTAGATTACCAGCTATAGACTCATTGTATTCTAAAGGTAGGCTTCACAATATTAATATAATGTGTGTAGGTCATACTGTAACAGATTCAAATACAAAAGCAAGAGATAACACCCCAGCTATATATTTTACTTTAAATAGTTCACAACAATTCTTTGAAAGAGAACACATTCTTAATCCAACACATATTAAACCAAAAGAATTAATGTTCTATTTTGAAGAATATTTAGAGTTTAAGGGAATACATAAATCAATTAATTTATATAAAATATATACAAATATAAAAAATGTACTTAGTGAGATACATAGTGGCTATATATGGTATAGTTACTATGCTAGGATTTGGTTATTCTTACTTTCAAAAACATGGTAATAATAATGGTAATAATATTAATGGTATAGATATAATGGACATAGATAAAGCGAAAATTAAATTAAAAAAAGGTAAGAATATGACAATAGGTTATGGTATGACCGATAAAAACAAAATTGATTTCAATGATCCATTTAATATAGTATGTGTGTTAGTTAGTTGTCTTAAAAGTATTTATGCAAGTCATAATTATATTAATTCTAATTCTAAAAATTGAGATAAAATGTAGAGAATGTAATAATGAAATTGATTCTAGTAGTGGTTATCCAGAACACGAACTAATGAGTCATCGTTATCTTTTTCATAAATTTTTAATGGTAAGATGCACGAAATGCATGCAAAGAATATATAGCGTTTATCACACTTTGGATAAATGTAAAGATAAGCGTACAAACATTATAACATCAGTACATAGTTATATTAACTATACTAATATTATTAATAGTAATGATAATGTTGATAATAAAAAAGATGATAAAGATTATTTAAATAAGGTTTTAAATGATCTGAAAGACAATTTTAAAGAAGATTTAAAAGAATATATTAGGACTAATTTAAAACAAAAGATCATTAATGAATTAAAACTTGAGATTAAAAATCTTTACCATCGGTGAAACCGCTTTGTAGATCAACATTATCCATATGCATCTTTGTTTTTAAATGTTGATCCACACTATACTGATTCAGACTTGTCTTATATATCGCACAATCAAACTTACTCCCGTTCTTTACTATTTCCCCATTAACCAATCTTACATTATTCCTATGTTTTAATGTTGTTACATGTTTATTAAATGCAATATTATTATCAAGATACATATCACAACTATCACAAACTTTATTCCATCTAGTTCAAGATACTGCTCACCCAACTTTTGTTCTATATCTTCATTAGTAACTTTTATTCCATACTCAATAGCACTCTCAATAATTTTATTTCTATTATATAATCGCTCATTCTTTTTATGTTTAAGTGATTGAATGTGTCTGTTATAATTCTTTCGAGTTATCTCTTCATCACATTCTTCACATCTAATCTTATTTGTTTTAGGCTTTTGGACATAGACGAAATCATCAGATGAATCTGAGTCTAAATCTGAATCTTTAGATTGATCTAAGTCGTTAGATTGATCTAAGTCTTTAGATTGATCTAAGTCTTTAGATTGATCTAAATCTGGAAGGTATTTTGCTTTAGCCTTTCGCAATGACTCACGCATATCTTCTTCTCTTTGTTTCAATTTTGCATGCTGTTTATCATATGATTCTTTTATTTCTTCATTTATTTGATTAAACCTTTTGATTGATTCTAAAGCTTTTTCTAATTCTACCTTTTGTCTTTATTTATCTACTGGTTTTATTTCTTCTCTTGGATCATTTTTATTTTTTAACATTTGGACAGCCATGCTAGTAGAACTAGATTGAGCTCGCTCACTTCGATATTGGTCTTGTCCTTTTCCAGATTGGTCTTGTCCATGTGATTGGACTTGTCCATGAGATTGGGCCTGTCCCCCACCAAAATGGAGTTGTCCATGTGATTGGGCTTGTCCATGTGATTGGACTTGTCCATGTGATTGGACTTGTTCACTCGTTGAATGAATGTTGTCGGTATAATCTTGCTGATTCGTTTTATTATGCCAAATTTTGAAATAATATTATTTATTTACCTTTTCAATACTATAAAAATGATTAGTACCAAATGTGATAAATGTAAAAATAAGGCTTGGTGTTGGAGTTGTGATGAGTGTCAAAGTAAACCATTCCAATGTTTTTTATGTAATAAGATTATAACATATAGAGACAGACATAATCATTTGCAAGTGCACTTTAATAATCCCAATCAATATTTAGTATGCAGAATGTGTAAAGTAAATAAGCACATCTCTCAGTATAGATTTAAACGTTTCTATTGTAGGTTATGCATATATCTCCATAGATATAGGTTTCATCATACAAAAGAAAGATTCTTAGAACATGCAAAGAAATATAATACTGAAGTAAAGCTATAACTTATTATAATAAGTTTTTCACCCGAAATAAAATGTTCCTGGTATTTCCGCTTTTTATTATGTTGATACTTATTATTATAATTGTTTATTGGAATTATGATAAATATTCTGATTTAAGGAAGAGATTCAAAGGATATAGGAATATTGTACCAGAACCATTTGAAATTAAAATACATAACTTTATTATTTATGGTCCATCTATTTCTGGTAAAAGAACTTTTATAACAGATTATAGTGGTTTGTATGAGACTGTTGATGTATTCTGTATTGAAGGTAGTGAGTGGAAGGGATATAATGTAAATGGCATTGATGATTTAAAATTATTAGATAACTTAGATAGTTTTGCTAATAGTCTTATTATATTTGATGATGTGGGAGAAAACATTAGATTACCAGCTATAGACTTATTGTATTCTAAAGGTAGACATCACAACATTAATATAATATGTGTAGGTCATACTGTAACAGATTTAAATACAAAAGCAAGAGATAACACCCCAGCTATCTATTTTACTTTAAATAGTTCACAACAATTCTTTGAAAGAGAACACATTCTTAATCCAACACATATTAAACCAAAAAAGTTAATGTTCTATTTTGAAGAATATTTAGAGTTTAAGGGAATACATAAATCAATTAATTTATATAAAATATATACAAATATAAAAAATGTACTTGATGAGATTCATAGTGGCTATATATGGTATAGTTACTATGGTAGGATTTGGTTATTCTTTCTTTCAAAAACATGGTAATAATAATGGTAATAATATTACTGGTATAGGTATAATGGATATAGATAAAGCAAAAATTAAATTAAAAAAAAAGGTAAAAATATGAAAATAGTTATGTATGACCGATAAAAACAAAATTGATTTCAATGATCCATTTAATATAGTATGTGTGTTAGTTAGTTGTCTCATAAACATTTTTGCAAATCATAATCATATTAAATCTAATTCTAAAAATGGAGATAGTATGTAGAGAATGTAATAATGAAATTGATACTAGTAGTGGTTATCCAGAACACGAACTAATGAGTCATTAAATTATTTTTCAAAAAGACTTAATGGTGAGATGCACGAAATGCATGCAAAGAATATATAGCGGTTATCACTTTTTGGATAAATGTAAAGATAAACGTACAAACATTATAACATCAGTACATAGTTATATTAACTATACTAATATTATTAATAGTAATGATAATGTTGATAATAAAAAAGATGATAAAGATTATTTAAATAAGGTTTTAAATGATCTGAAAGACAATTTTAAAGAAGATTTAAAAGAATATATTAGGACTAATTTAAAACAAAAGATCATTAATGAATTAAAACTTGAGATTAAAAATCTTTACCATCGGTGAAACCGCTTTGTAGATCAACATTATCCATATGCATCTTTGTTTTTAAATGTTGATCCACACTATACTGATTCAGACTTGTCTTATATATCGCACAATCAAACTTACTCCCGTTCTTTACTATTTCCCCATTAACCAATCTTACATTATTCCTATGTTTTAATGTTGTTACATGTTTATTAAATGCAGTATTATTATCAAGATACATATCACAACTATCACAAACTTTATTCCGTCTAGTTCAGGATACTGCTCATCCAACTTTTGTTCTATATCTTCATTAGTAACTTTTATTCCATCCTCATTAGCACTCTCAATAATTTTATTTCTATTATATAATCGCTCATTCTTTTTATGTTTAAGTGATTGAATGTGTCTGTTATAATTCTTTCGAGTTATCTCTTCATCACATTCTTCACATCTTAGCTTATTTGTTTTAGGCTTTTGGACATAGACGAAATCATCAGATGAATTTGAGTCTAATTCTGAATCTTTAGATTGATCTAAGTCGTTAGATTGATCTAAGTCTTTAGATTGATCTAAGTCTTTAGATTGATCTAAGTCTTTAGATTGATCTAATTCTGGAAAGTATTTTGCTTCAGCCTTTCGCTATGACTCACGCATATCTTCTTCTCTTTGTTTTAATTTTGCATCATGTTTATCATATGATTCTTTTATTTCTTCATTTATTTGATCAAACCTTTTGATTGATTCTAAAGATTTTTCTTTTGTTTCTACCTTTTGTTTTTCCTTATCTACTGGTTTTATTTCTTCTCTAGGATTTTCTTCATTTTTTAACATTTGGACAGCCATGCTAGTAGAACTAGATTGAGCTCGCTCACTTCGAGATTGGTCTTGTCCACTTTCAGATTGGTCTTGTCCATGTGATTGGACTTGTCCATGTGATTGGACTTGTTCACTCGTTGAATGAATGTTGTCGGTATAATCTTGCTGATTCATTTTATTATGTCAAATTTTGAAATAATATTATTTATTTACCTTTTCAATACTATAAAAATGATTAGTACCAAATGTGATAAATGTAAAGTAAAAATAAGGCTTGGTGTTGGAGTTGTGATGAGTGTCAAAGTAAACCATTCCAATGTTTTGTATGTAATAAGATTATAACATATAGAGACAGACATAATCATTTGCAAGTGCACTTTAATAATCCCAATCAATATTTAGTATGCAGAATGTGTAAAGTAAATAAACACATCTCTCAGTATAGATTTAAACATTTCTATTGTAGGTTATGCATATATCTCCATAGATATAGGTTTCATCATACAAAAGAAAGATTCTTAGAACATGCAAAGAAATATAATATTGAAGTACTCAAAAACACTCAAAAACACACAGGGTACATTAAAACCAAGCGACATAGTCAATTCTATAACAAACAGATGGTAAAGTTTCGTTTCCTTTCAATCTCATTAAAACACTAGTTGGCGTTAGTTTGCTGTCATCAAACACATAATCGATCGCAAGATATTTATCATCTGCCCCTTTCGGAGACTTTGCAGACAGCGTGACAGCCCACTGCAGGTTCTGCTCGTCTTCAGATATCCATGTATTATGATCGCTTGACATTTGCAACCCAACCCAAAATTTATTCACTGGTAACATATGTACTAGTAAAAACTCAATTGTTTCTCTCTTCCCGTCAAAATAGTCGAAGAGATTGGCAGATATGTTATGACACTTATCTCTGGCTTCCAGGAAAGTCATGTTTTTCATAATCCAAAAGTAGGAAAATGTTCGTTCTCTGGGTCCAGTGCAAGGTCGGGGTTTTCCCAAATTTCCTATCACACAAGACCTGTTCTGCAACAGAACGTACTTATCGGTACTGTCTTGTAGCACAGTGACATCTACCCAAGGGGTTGCTGTTGAGAACACCAGTTGGCACGCAAATTGATGTCTATGGCCTGATTTATCATCATGTAGAAAAATTGAATTCCACATTTTAGACATGAATATGTTGTGATGAAGGTACCTGAAAATTTGTTCTGCTTAATGAACTGAAAGCTATCTTTTCACAAAATTTGAAAATTTTCGGCAATTCAGAAATGTACCCACAGATTATTTTAGTTCAGCAAATTAGCACAATCAGTACATATTTCGAAACACGGGTGAGAAAAACAGTCTAATTTAGTTTAAAGTTCCAGTACAAATTAATCGGAATTCGCTCAACTCACATTATGGTAACAAATTTGGCGACACCTGGCTTCTATGTAGGTGCAAATATATGAAAAATGATATCCCCTTCTTTGAAAGTCATTCAAAAATTGTCTTCAAAATTTAGGCAAAAAATATTGTTTGATATCTTATAGAAGTTTTAGAAGTCATCTACGAGCACAAACTCAATTGGATTTTTTGAAAAAAGTTTAAGTTTTGAGTTTTTGAGTTTTGAATTTTTTGAGTTTTCTGAAAAAAGTTTTTGTGGATCTTGAAGCTTTTTTACCAAGTATAGTAAACAAAAATTCAAATAGATTCATACCAGAAGTTTGTTAAGCTTATTCAATTCTCGCATTATGTACGATATAGTTTTTCCTCTGTCTAATATTTTACCGTTATTCTCCTCACAATTTTGAGCACGGAGATCAATGAGTTAAAATTATGGATGACCTGAGGATAAAGCGGTGAAAACCGAAAAACTTCTTAAAAAATGAAAGTGAACGTATGCAAATTGCTGTGTTTAAAATCTACTAACCAGACTCTCGTGCGTTCATTCATGTAGAGTTTGAATGCACCCCCCCCCCCCCCCCACCTTCTCCCATATCGGTTCATATTGGTCTGGTTATATATCGACTTTTGGTCTGGTACCTCAGCCTGAGAAAACTCGTCACCTTTTCATCTCGTCACCGCCATTTGCTAATTTTTAACAACCACACTTAAATAAAAAAAAGCAAGAAACTGTTGAATTTTATATGATCGTTCCGTACAATTTAGAAAGTATGCTGTGATCCATGAAATAGGAGGTTTCCACAAGCCGAGGATTGTCGCGAAATAATGTCGAGAAAAAATCACCAGAAATTATCAACGTCACCCGCTTTTCTCTTGTAGGCGTCAACATATTCGGTGACGTCTTTTCCTCTGAGATTGTAGAACGTGCCCTCAGATCTCCAATCTGTCACACCCAACTTTACTTTGTTTATTCCTAGCAGCGCTCGTGTTTCCTGCAAAACAAAAAAAACATTTATCAACGTTTCCGTTTTTGTTATTTTTGGTAACGCAGGTTAATGCAAGAAAGAACATTGTTCACGGGGCTAGGAAATGCCTCTCTCTTCTACATAGCGTTATCCTGCACAATTGCTGCTATCGTCCACTTTTTTTAAAACATAACTGTCTTTTTTTTCTTCCGCAATTGAAGAGAAAACAACCCATAGATTTAGGTGCGCGACCCTAGTCCGCTCTGATCAGACCATTTGGGTCGCACACCGATGGCGTGGTCCGACCCAAAATACATGGTCAGGGAAACGCTTGAGTTGCACGATGGTCTGGACAATGGTCGCACTACGATCTGATCAGAGGGCAAAGTCTGGGAAATGGTCTGAACAATGGTCTCAATACGGTCTGATCAGAGGGCAAAGTTGCACTATAGTCTGATCATATGTCGCATGAGAAGCGTTTTTTGAACAAAATATAACCAACGTAGTGTCGGTATAAACCATGATAAAATTTTGTTTCGTACAATAGTTGTACGTATACGTTTCCACAGTTCTTGCAACCAGAAGCGTAGAAGTTTTCTGCCAGCTAACCTGAATGGCTAAAAAAAGATAGCCTTCTAAATATTTTAGTCAAAAATCAGATATATGTGCAAATATATTTATCAGTGAATCTGACATTCAATTCCTCGAGTGACCTCGACGATTCCGCGAATATGCAACTGTTAAACTTACAGCCAATTCCTCGCGAGGTGCATCAATGTCTCCCCAGAGTTGTCCATTCAGTTCAGTCTTACAATGTTCCTCAGCATTACCAAAAGACATCTTCTCGTTTACGAGCACTATCTTGTCGATCAGGAACGATTCGTCGTTTTCGCAAACTAAATCGTTCACATGACCACCGTAGCATTTGCGCTCCACGTGCCTAAATTTAAAAACGACTCTCATTTCCTAAAATAATGGGTAAAAAATGATGGATCAACCGATGCATGTATTTTCAATGTTTTTTTCTTTACAACGAGACTGGCGTAAGAGGTTTGTCTTCTTGTCGAAGTTGCCATGGCAGATGTTCATCTAACTGCCGTTAACGTCTTTTCCTCTGTATGGGTAAAATTGTACAGGTAAACCAGGTAACTAATCTTGCGAAGCCATTGTTTTAAAAAATTCAAGACAGCAAAAAATTATAATACTTAAAATGTCTCTTCTGATATTAATTTGCGAAATTTCGCCTTCTGAATGTCTGAAATGAAATAGAAATGCCACAACTATATTTACCTCAAAATGAACGAATTGACAACTTCTGTTGTTCTTTTCCATTCACTCCACTCGTTGTCTTCTCTCTTTTTGTTTATTTGACAAACGCCTGATAAATAATTTGTCGTTTTTTTAAAATTGAGACCAGCTTTAGAAGTGTAGGTGTTTGATGCAAGCAGAAAAAAACAAAAAAGAAAATTTGAGAACTAACTTGATAATTCTGAATGTCATAGAAGAGTCCACTAGCGTTACTCACCCTGTCTCTGAGACGGGAGCGTTGTTTTTGACGTTAGCACAAACGTTCTTCAATTTTTTTTCTATTATTTGCTTCTGGTTCAAAAGATGCAGCATTTTAGATTGCAAAACTAGCCAAAACTTTTTTCAGTGAAAAATTATAAAGTGATCTGAAAAATTGTGAAAATATGGAATACGGCTGCAAACGTACAATGTAGTTCAAAAACGTGAAAAATTGGTATAGCGCTATGAACTGATTTTTTCTATTCTGGTTGTTTTTAGTTTCAATTTCTTAAGTGTTTGCACATATTTTAGCCTCTGGACAATATTTTGTGATTTTTGGAGAAAGTAGCTTATTTTTGACTCTATGTCCCTGAAAAAGGAAGATTATAATTTTGGTCAACAGTTTGATAAAATGGTTTTTATTGAAAAAATAGCAAAACAAAATTCTAATCAATATGAATTACTCTCTAGATAATCGAAAAATTGTAGCCTTATGTTTGTCTAGTTAGTCAGAAATTTTGCTCACATTCAATTGATCAGGGACGTAAAAGTAAGGCAAGTAACAGACTAATTATCTAAACTGATTATCGGATCAGACCTTCTAGAACTTGTGCATAATTTCTTAGACCTTTCAAGTAGTGGATAAAACAAGGCTACCAGCCACCAGCCAACTTGCTCCATTTTCCCTCGTAAAAACTCGGGAAATGGGCCAAGCCGTCTGCTAACTGTAGGCCTTGTTCTTTCCACTACTATAGGCAGTCTTATAAACATTAGTTCATTTACCTTTGTTTTATCCACTATATTTCCCTTTATATTCCCTCAAAATCTATCGTTTTCTCTCACTTAGTGCAATCCACTAGTACAGAGTTAAGCTGGTAATTATCCATTATCAGACAGATAGTTCGGGTTCCATCCCCACCAACTTCGGTGGACGTATCCCAGATACTAGTGTAACCAGAGAGACCGGGTAAAAAGCACGTAAACAAACTTGCGAAAAAAACTTGAACAAAAAAAGAAAACTTGAACAAAAATTGAAAAAAATATTAAAATAATAAAAATTTTCAAATGTTCCCTAATCAATATTTATTCAATCTAAAACTAAAACTTCCTGTCTCACTGGCGTAGTGGTTAAATCATCGAGTCTATTTAAGTTGCCTTAGCAAACGGAAGGTTTGGGGTTCCTTACTCACTGACTCCAGTGAACGTCCCCCGACTTTGATGAATTACTATGAAACTAAGTGAGATAAAAAAACAAATTAACAGTTCTTAAAAAGGATGATCCTTGCTGTGAGACTGTATATGGGACACACTGTGATGGGTATATAATAAAATAAAACAACACTGAGATTGGTGAAACACAGTGATTAGTGTTTTTTTTTCAGTGTAACTTGCTAAAATCTACGAAGCCACTTTGTGGATTGGGGTAACCACTTCGTGGATAATCTGCACAAAACCAGCTTAACTCTAAACTTCTATATTAAATTTTTCAACATATTATTCCTTGAATCTATCTTTATCTATGCAGATAAATATGGTATGTTTATAACTATATCTACGCAGATAAATACATAATCTGCATCTTCCATTTCTAAACCTAAGGAAAAAATATGCTTATAAACTTTACACATATTACACTCTAGATATTGATTTGGATTTGCATAATGGTCCCCCAAATGTTTAATATAGTCTTTTACTTTAATTATATCTTTACATATATAACAACAATATTCTAGCTCTTTGCAATCATTACAACATTCTTTCCAATCCTTATTTTTACAGTTATCACACTTCATTTTTCACTTTCGAAAAATTGTTTTTTCCAAAATTTTCCCTAAAAAATAAACCATGTGTCACTCAACTAACAGTAATCTAAACTTCTGCGACGTCTGTGATTTATCCATTGTAACAAAGAAGGGTTTATACAGGCATCAACCATATGATTCTAAACATAAAGAATTGTTAGAGAAAATGTTTGGCTCTGATGATGAAGCCCCAATCGGTGTTATACCCAAAGCTGAAAGGGTAATACCCCCACCAGCCCAATCCATACCTGAAAACATCGAGAGAGTGTATGACTCAGAAGAATAATATTACTTCCTCAGACCTAAGCCTAAAACTGTTAGTAAACCTAAAACTGAGAGTACGCTTAAAACTGAGAGTCAGCCTAAAGATAACATCAAAGATATTATTAAAACCAAACCCACTACTGAAGCTAATCCTCCAACTAAACCAAAAGATAATATCTACTCTAGAATTGAGTTTAGATGTGAAGAATGCAATGAAGAATTTAAAAATAAAATAGCCCAAACTACTCATTCATAAAGTCATAATCGTAATTATCTAGAAAACACAGAACACTTTGATATAAACTCTATTCAGAACATGAAAGAATTTTATATTACTGATAAAGCTGGAAATTACATTGAGTTTGTAGATGAAGCTATTAATAACTCTTTAGAAGAAATTAAAAACTGTAACCAGTTTCGTAAAGTTAAGAGTTTCAAATATAAGATCTCAGCCCAGTGTGTGTACAAGAAGAGAACCAAAGACGATGTTAAGATCACAAAAATATTCTTCAACACTGACTATGTTATTAATAATGCAATACATGATTATGGCGACTTCAAACAATGGTTGGATTTTGAAGAAGATATATATGAAGGCTATGGCTACGACTTTGATTTTCTTGGATTAAGAAGTATTCAGATAAATATTGAATTAACTAAAGCATTTATTGGTAATTATAATGATTTAGCCCCCGATCTCAAAAACTCCTTTTAGCAACTAACTATTACTGCTTCGCTGCATCCTGCTATGGACCATGCAACACTTGAATGTAAATACCAGAATAAACTAATCGCACCAAGACAACAACATGAAGATGACTTTCGCTATATATTTAGAATACAAAAATTGTACAATATTAATATTTGGATATACACGCCCGCTGGTGATTGTAAAGAAGAATTACTTAAAACAGTGGATGACTTTGATAAAGATAGAAAAGGTGTTAGAATATTAGTTTGTGAAAAAGCCGGAGTGGAACACTGTCCTCTAATCAAAAACATAGAAATCCTGTTAGATCGTCCAAATAAAAATAACATTAAATATTATGATTGTGATAGATGTACATATTCGTTTAACTCTCAAGTTAAACATGACAATCATATATGTAGCCACTCTTTCAAACCAGAGATTGTTTGTCCCATGAAAAAACATATTACTTTTATAAACGAACACAAGCGCCTGAATATAAAAAATATTATAACTGGTGATATAGAATGTTGCATTGTTGAAGTCGCATCTAATGACTATAAATATGGAATAGCTGAACACATACCAATAATTGTGGGTTATTTTTGGCAAGGTTATTTTAAATACTACTTTGGTCTAGACTGCATCAAAAGATTTGCTAGAGATCTACTAGAAATAGAAACAGAGAATAGCTTCAAGTTAAACAAACCAATGATATTTATTAAAGAAGATGAATTATATCATGAAACCAATAACACTTGCCATATATGCAGCAAAACATGTATTAATAAAGTAAGAGATCACCTTCACGAAACTGGTAGATATAGAGGACCAGCATGTAGAATGTGTAATCAAAGATACAAACCACAAAACTTCATTCCCATAATATTCCATAATGGCTCTGGTTATGAATTCAATCTACTATTAAATGAACTCTTTAAACAGAATACAGATAAAAGAAAAGTAGATAACATACCACTAGCTGCTGGTAAGTCTAAGATGTTTAGCATTGGTTGACCTAAATTTTTAGATAGTTATAGCTTCTTAGCTATGCCCCTAGATCAAATGGCAAAGAGTCGCATAATAATCTTATAGGTAATCTACATAAAGAAGACTCCAAATCCTCACTATCTAATAAAACACCAACACAAGGAGAAGTCGATAACTTTAATAAAGACAACAGTAATAAAACTGGTAAAGATCTAACTATAGAATATTTTCAGAATGATGTGGAAATATTAGACTACTGCATGAATGAATATGTTAATTTAAGTATGAAAGAATTCGGACTCAACCCACTACATTATGTTATTCTCCCGGGTTATAGTTTTGATGGTTGGTTAATGTCAAGTGGTGTTACGTTAGATACATTACAAAATGAACAAATGCTAGATGATTTTGTTGAAGCAAAGAGAGGTGGTATATGTGGTATAATGGGTGATAGATATATTAACAATGGTAATGGTAATGCTAATGGTAATAGTAATAGCAATGGCAATGGTGATGGCAATGGCAATGACAATGACAATAACCATGGTAAGACCATATGGTACATAGACGCAAACAAACTATATGGTTATGCAATGATGCAAAAGTTACCTTATAAGGACTTCAAGTACTCTGATTCATCTCTAGACACTATACTAAATACTCCCGATTATAGTGATCATGGATACTATATAGTTTGTGATATTATTTATACTAATAGTTGTAAAGAAAAAACAGAGCAACTAGCAATAATGCCCAAAAAAAATATAAACGATAATGAGTTGTGCTATATAGAAAGAGGGGCGGGTAAGGCAAGATCAGAGTAATTAATCTTAGACCAAAACAACAAGACAGAATATATGGTTCATTATAGAATGTTAAAGTTCTATGTTAAGATGGGTGTAGAAGTAACTAAAATACATAGAGTAATTCAATTTAAACAAGATTACATATGTAGAGACTATATTCAAAACAACACTAATAAAAGAGCAACAGCTGAAACTGAAGCGGAAAAAGATGTTAGGAAAGTAATGAACAACTCACTGTATGGAAGAATATGCATGAATCCTCTACACTTCTCTCAAAGTTAGTTCTTACACGGTGAAGAAAAGATAATGAAAAGTATAAGTAAATCATTATTTAAGAACATAACTAGATATAAGGATTATAGCCAAACTGAATATATAAAGAAAAAAAATAGAGTATGATTCTCCAGTGTACGTAGGTGTTACTAAATTAGAATTAAGTAAATTACACATGTATGATGTATTTTATAATATTCTTTAGCGAGGGTAAAGATGACAATGAACATATGGACTTAAGTAATCTAGACCCACCAATCAAAACTAATATTAAATTTCCAGGTAAATTCAAACATGAATTGGGAAGTAGAATAATAGAAGAGTCTATAGACCTGTCACCAAAGACATATAGCTTTAGAAATTACCCAAATAAAACTAAATAAAGAAAAAGGAATAAAGAATTGTAACAATGCTAAACATGAAAAGTACTATAACACATAAATGTATAAAAAAGAAAGGGCTGTACAAGAATATAGATTACAAAAAGTTGGTGATAACATGACAACAACAAAAACAAGTAAGATTGGTCTAAACACATTTGATGATAAACAAAATTCTATGTAAATAATATTAAAAGCTATCCTCATGATGAGAATCTATATCTATTCAAAAGAAATCTAGTAAATAAAATTAATAATACTACTTTGGAGCTTTTAAAAAAATTAGGGTTAGATTTAAGTAAAGGATTATTAGATTCATTAATAAATAATATTTTAGAACTAACCACTAATGATGATAGAAAGCTAATCGAAGCCGCTATTAGTTTATATAATGATCTGTGAATATAAACATAAATATGAATACGAATATAAATATAAATATAAATCTGAATATGAATATGAATACAAAAAATACATAGTAGTTATTAGTTATTATATTATATATAATTATCTTTAAAAAAAATATTTGTTTTTTCTTTATATAAAAAAAATGACTAAGCTAGATAAACTCATAGAATTTAATAAACCAGAAAAACTAAACAGAAGGAATAGATAAGAAGAAAAATAAAGACAACAGGAATATCATGGTGAGGTGAAATAAGAGTGTTATTTGATCCAGTAATTAAAACTTTGAATCCAAACATTGAAGCCTTACTGACCAATAGTGAAGCAATGCAGGCTCTTCAAAACAAAACGTTAGCAGCACTCGAAAAAAACAATAATTTTTTAAAAGCTTTAGTCCCCAAACAACACTGCAGCTTTCTTGTTGATCAAGCTGTAACATTAAAAGATGATAGAGGTAAAACTTTTTAAACTTTTTACTGTAGACAATGATATGATTGAAATTTTGTTATTGATGGGTTAACAAACAAATAAACAATTAGAATTAAAATCAATTGATCCAAATTCAAACAAATTTAAAATAAACGGTGTAGATGTATCTCTAGCACCTAATGGGATAAAAATAAAAAGTAGAGTCTGTGATTTTTCTAGGGGTTCCACTTTGTTTGTTACTAATAAAGATGTCACTCAAAAAGATATAAGAGGGAAAGAAAATAAAATAAGATTATTTCTAACTGATATCAAATACAACAGAAAAAGAGGAGATATTAAAAGTAATAGAGTGAAACTTATTAGAAGAATAGAAACTAGTCTTGCCTTGCCAAGAAGAAATCCACGCAACTACTCAGTTGATTCTAGTAGTGAAGAAACTGTTTACGATTGTGTTGAAGAAGTTGAATCTAAGGGTCTTATCAAAGCAGATTCTCTAATAGAAAGATTAGAACTACTTATACTAGAAACAAAAGCTGGGCATGATGAATTATATGATGAAATGTTAAATATATCTAAACAACTATTATCAACGAGTTATTAAAAAAGAACAACTGGACAATTTTGTTTATAATTATGTTGAATGAGCAAAGCTATGACTACGTCCATGAGTAAGCCCACAACCATGTCCATGAATCAGCCTATAACTACATCCATCAGGCAACCTGCTTCGCAGATAATGAAAAAACAAAGCACAATTAAAACTAATTAACAACTCCTAGCTAAAGAAGTATTAAGTCCTCAAAAAACAAAGTTTAGAAGAGAAAGAATAATACCATTACATAAAGATGAAACATGGTATGCTGATTTAATTGATAAGTCTTCTATAAGTAAATATAACAATAATTAAAAATTTATTTTAACTGTTACATATATATTCACAAAATATGCTTGGGCTTTTCCATTGAAGAATAAATCCGGTATATCTAAAACTAATGGTTTTGAAAAAGTATTAGGTGAAGGTCCACAGGGTGGCTCTGAAAATCGAAAACCAGAAATATTATGGGTAGATAGAGGTAGTGAGTTTTGCAATAAAATATTTAAATCTTTACTTAAAGAATATGAAACTGAATTATATTCTACTTATAATGATTTAAAGTCTGTATTTATAGAGATATTTAATAGACATTATATTACAAATAATTAATGAACCAATGTTAATCAATGGTAATGGTAATTGGGTAAATATATTAAATGATGCAATAATAACTTATAACAATAACATTCACTCTACTATTAATATGACACCCGTTGAAGCTTCTAATAATCCCGGTAAGGTTAAAAACTATTTTAATTCTACCAAAGCAACACCCAAACTTAAAGTTGGTGATTATGTTAGAAATGCAGATAAATGTAATATCTTTTCTAAAGGATACACTTCTAATTGGAATAGAGAATTGTTTAAAGTTAACGAAGTTCTAAAAACCCAACCACCAACATATGAAATAGAAGATATTAATGGAGAGATAATAGTAGGTAAATATTATGAACAGGAAATATTAAAATCCGAGTTTGATTTTGAATCTAATAATAACGTTTTGGAATCATTAAATATTTACCTTAGGTCATAAGTCTAATTCTAAGTCTAATTATAAGTCTAATTATAGGTCTAATTATAAATCTAATTATAAGTCTAAGTCTAAGTCTAATAATAAATCTAATTATAAGTCTAAGTCTAATTTTAGCACTAATTATAAGTCTAATTATAAGTCTAAATCTAAGTCTAATTATAAGATTAATTAAAAGTCTAATTATATGTAAACAAATACGAAGATGACAAGAAATAGATTTAACCAAGCGAAACAACAATCAGTAAAAAATAACTTAACACCAGGTAAGGCTCGTCAATTATTCTTAGAAGATAACGATAACATTGACATTAAAGGTACATATAAAATTACAAATGTACACCAAACCATAGATGAAAAAACTGTTGTTAATAAGGAGTATTGTGACGAAAACTTGTTATCCTCTTCAAATCAAATAGACATTTTCAATAGAAATATAACTGAACTAAGAAAGGGTGACTTTGATAAAGCTACAACTAAACGCTTACAGCTAAACAAAATACAAGATAATGAATAACTAATTAATGAGTTTATTAAATCTGCAAATGAAGTTACAAATACTGTTAACTTTTGTATTAAAATTGCTAGTGATAACATCTCTAAGTATAATCAATGAAAACTTGAGATTGATAATAATAAGTTCAATCAGAATATAACTAACATTCACCTAGATGATATGTTCACTACTAGTCTAGAAGAATTTAGAGAAGTTAAAAAAAGACTAATTCTGCTGTTGATGAAGCCCTTATAAAGATTAAAAAGACAGTAGTACCATATATAATAGCTATTTTATTAGAAAGTAAGTTAGTAGACAACAAAGAACAAGCGAAACTAGAGATGCATTATGATTTTAATCATGAAGATTTAATGAATGAGATTGAGAGTTATTTTATATAGTTAAGATTATATCTATATCTATTATTATAATTTCAGCGATAAATATAATTGTATCTCAGATTATGATTATAGTTTTAACTATATCTATGACCATAATTTTATCTATATCTATATCTATGACTAGGACTATGACTATGACTAAAGCAAAATATTTTAGTTAATTAAAATGGAAGAAACTAAACCCAGTGCACTTTTACTTTACCCATTATCAGCGCAGCCGCTTCGAGGATTACCTCCTTCTCAGAACAATACATAAATGATAAAATCCTAGCTAATAATAAATTTAATAACAATATTAATATTATAAAAGATATTAGAAATTATTATGAAACTGAAACTAATAAATAAAATAAGAAGTTAAGTAGATATGAGAATTATATTAACGTAGCTGAGATAACAGAAATAGTATTATCATCTATAGCAACAACTGCAACATCAACATCAGCTTCATTAACAGGTATAGGATTACCTTATTCTATACCAACAGCTTTTGCTACAGCAACTGTTTGTGGTTCATTATCAAAAACAATTAATACGAAAATAAGAAGTAAAAATATAAAGTATTCAGAAATGTATATTTTAAGTAAACAGTATAGTGACAAGTTTAATAGACTATATAAAAATCAATGAATGATAATAAAATAGATAATGATGAGTATAATGGATTAGTTAAGATATATGAGGATTATGAGAAGAACAAGAAAAACAAGCTGAAAAATTTTTTAAACTGAAGTTGTTAGTTCTTAGTTATAATAGTATGTTTAGCAATATTAATATTAGTATTAATATTTACCATTAGATGTATCTAGTCATAGATTTATGATTACACTTACACTTACACTTGCACTTACACTTACTTTTACACTTATACTTATACTTACATTTACACTTATACTTGGCCATAGGTATAGTCATGGTCATAGTCATAGTCATAGTAATAGTTATATTTAAACTTGAACTCTAATATAATCTTTAAACTCTAATATAATTAATTATCTCTTCTTAGTAACTAAATATAACCCTCTACATTTCTGTACTACTCTTATACCTTCACCAGTAGTTGCAAATTTAATTAAATCAGGTGTAGCTGCTAGAGCTGCTTTAGGGTTTCTGCTTGCTGCTGCACTTCATATTTTACTTGCAATTTCTAATGCTCTTACTGGATTATTAGCAACTTTTTTTCCAAAGTTAACTGTTGCTCTGCCAACACTTTTAAATAAATCTTTCAACCCTTCTGCTTCTATTGTCGCATCGGATACTGTCATTGACTTATTCCTTCTACACGTAACACAGTTGCCCTGTAACATCTTAGTTCGTTTAGCTGAGACAACGCCTCTTATATTATTAGTACCACTATAATTTTTACCACCAACACAATATGAATTAGTTTTAAACTTATTAATTTGCTCATAATTGTATATATATTTATATATAAAAAATAATGGAAGTTAAAATGTATAATCCTTTTTTTGTTAAGCCATTACCTAAGCCTAAGGCTGAGCCAAAGCCTAAGGATGAGAATAAGCCATTACCTTTGCCCAAGACTAAGCTTGAAGCTAGAGGTCTATCTCTAGAGAAGAAAAAGAAATTAGATATTAATTATGCTAAAGGTTTCCCTAAGAATAGTAGGAAATAGTTTGATTAAAATAATGACTAAAATAATATCTAAAGTATTGACTAAGACATAATAGAATCTTTGAAGCAGTTTCACTGATTACTCTCTACGAGATTTCATCAACCATATTAATACCATCGCTGTTAACACTAATAACCTTTCTAGTTAACACTAATGCATGACATATAAAACCTGCAACTGCGGCGGAAAATTTAAAATTAATTTGTATTGGTTGTTGACCTATATGATTATACATAGTATCAAATACATATATTTTATAACTACTGTTGAATGTTCTACGATTTATATATGGTTCAATATTATGAGGTAAACCATTGTAATCTTTATTAAAATTGACAATCTCTTTGAAAGCCTCGTTATGATTATTAGCGCTAAAATTTTTATTCATTCCATCCTCAGGATAAAACTCACTACCAATCTTACGATAACATTCTTTAACATCCATTATATGAAATGTACTTGCATCATGAGTTTGTTCCTTAACAATAATATTTTCAAAACCGATTATTATGTTTTGGGGTCTTTCCATGCCACTATCCATACCAAGATCAAATAAGAAGTTAGTGGCATTGGGTACATTCTTGTAAAATGTTTTTCTTTCATAATAACTGAAGTCTATATTATTCTTTTTATTTAATCTTTTCTGTAAAGTAATTCTATTATCATTACTAGGATCAATACTAGGTATACACCATGATATATCTCTAATTTCAATATTACCATCATTAGCTATTGCACCCGCATCAGCATTAATTCTATATAGAGCTCTATCAGTATTGTTTTTTTTAATATTAGTTTAAATCCTAGTCCATATAAATTCTTTTCTGAATTATTTAAAAAACCAAATAGATCTCTCATCTTAACCATCATATACATATGACCCCTTTCTACAGTAGCATGATCAACTTTGAGTTGACTATCTCTATTACTTTGATCTCTAACAAACCCACTCTCATATTCATCATCGGTACTAGTTAATAGCTTATACATCAATAGATTAGAATGACAAGGATCTATATATTCAATAGTCCTTCCACCACTAGTTTCAAGTTTAATAGAACTAAACAATGCCGTCATACAATTAATTACTAATCTGACATTCGAATCATTAGCAAATACACCGCCAGCATCATCTGATACAACAAACTCCATCTCTAGATATGAATCAGGTATAAATAAACGATTCTCTTCTCTATTGAGAATGATATTAATATTAGTAATAACTGTATTCATTATTGCCAAAACATTTGGTTTATATTTTGTAATCTTACTTTTGTGTATATCATTATTATAACCATAAGTTGCATCCAAATTAAAGTACATTTTTATAAGTCAAAAAATGACTGACAGTTTGATCTTATGGGAACTACAAAAGATACATCATGCTTTAAATAAAACTAAAACAGAGTATACACTTAACTTTAGAATGATAAAGCCAACAGAAAAGTTTAACTTCAATGAACCTCTACTTAGTACATTAAAGTTAGGTTTAATTAGATTATCAGTTTATAACTCGGTGGTTAATATGAATAGTAGAAACAGTCAATTTTTATATGCTAGAACTGTTATAGAAGGTGAAGCAATCAGGGAACTGGCTTCGCCAATCCGGGAGCCGGCTTCGCCGATAGCAGAACCTCTTAGCTCTAACAATAACAATAACACTTACTCAAACATTACATCTGTCCTTAATTATAATTATAAAGGAATCCCATTGCTATGTTCAACTATTACACCTGGAGCATATGAGTTAACTGACATAGCAGAATTAATAAAAGAAGAAACTGATGGTAATGTTATAATAAAACCTGATTAGAATACGATGAAATGTTTAATTGAAATAAAACAAGGAGCAATTAGCTTTGAAGTAGAAAACTCAATAGCCTCAATACTAGGATTTAGAAAAATAGTTTATAAAAAAGGTAAATATGCATATCAAAAGATTATTGATTTTATGGGTTTTCGAACTATTAATATTCGCTGTAATCTTATATCTGTTGTTAAAGATAATGGTAACAACACGGATATACTATATACTTTTACTCGAACTGAACCTCCAGGTTACCTGATAAATATTATACCAACTAATATCTTCTATCAAAATGTAACAAAGGATAGAATAGAATATATTGAATTTCATATTGAAGATGAGCATGGAAGACCCATAGACTTTAACCCCTCTTATATTATTAGTACCACTATAATGTGTACCACCAACACAATATGAATTAGTTTTAAACTTATTAAAGTTGCTCATGTTTGTATATACATTTATAAATAAAAAATAATGGAATTTAAAAAGTATAATCCTTTTATTGTTAAGCCATTACCTAAGCCTAAGGCTGAGCCAAAGCCTAAGGATGTGGTTAAGCCATTACCTACGCCCAAGACTAAACTTGAAGCTAAAGGTCTAAGAATAAAACGAAATTAGATATTATTTATGCTAAAGGTTTTGTTAAGACTAGTAGGAAATAGTTTGATTAGGATAATGACTAAAATATTATCTAAAGTATTGACTAAGACATAATGGGCCTTTGGCCATCTGCTAAGCAGTTTCACTGATTAATCTCTACGAGATTACATCAACCATATTTTTACCATCGCTATTAACACTAATAACCTTGCTAGTTAATACTAATGCATGACATATAACGTCTGCAACTGCAGCACTAAATTTAAAATTAAGTTGTATTGGTTGTGGACCTATCTGATTATTGTTATACCTAGTATCAAATACATATAATCTAAAACTGTTTTTGAATGTTCTATGATTTATGTATGGTTCAATATTATGAGGTAATCCATTGTAATCTTTATTAAAATTGACAATCTCTTTAAAAGCCTCGTTATAATTATTAGCGCCAAAATTGTTATTCATTCCATCCTCAGGACAAAACTCACTACCAATCTTACAATAACATTCATTAATATCCATTATGTGAAATGTACTTGCATCATGAGTTTGTTCCTTAACACTATTATTTTCAAAACCGATTATTATGTTTTGGGGTCTTTCCATACCACTTTCTATACAAAGATCAAATAAGAAGTTAGTGGCATTGGGTATATTATAGAGCATGATCACCTTTGAGTTGACTATCCCTATTACTTTGATCTCTAACAAACCCACTCTCATATTCATCACCGGTACTAGTTAATAGCTCATACATCAATAGATTAGAATGACAATGATCTATAAATTCAATAGTCGTTCCACCACTAGTTTCAAGCTTAACTGAACTAAACAATGTCATCATATCATTATTAATTAATCTGACATTCGAATCATTAGCAAATACACCGCCAGCATCATCTGATACAACAAACTCTATCTCTAGATATGAATCAGGTATGATAAACGATTCTCTTCTCTATTGAGAATGGTATTAAGATTAGTAATAACTGTATTCATTATTGCCAGAATATTTGGTTTATATTTTATAATCTTACTTTTGTGTATATCATTATTATAACCATAAGTTGTATCCAAATTAAAGTCCATTTTTATAAGTCAAAAAATGACTGACAGTTTAATCTTATGGGAACTACAAAAGATACATGATGCTTTAAATAAAACTAAAACAGAGTATACACTTAACTTTAGAATGGTAAAGCCAACAGAAAACTTTAACTTTAATGAACCTCTACTTAGTATATTAAAGTTAGGTATAATTAGATTATCAGTTTATAACTCGGTGTTTATTGTGAATAGGAGAAACAGTTAATTTTTATATGCTAGTACTGTTATAGAAGGCGAAGCAATCCGGGAACTGGCTTCGCCAATCCGGGAGCCGGCTTCGCCGATAGCAGAACCTCTTAGCTCTAACAATAACAATAACACTTACTCAAACATTACATCTGTCCTTAATTATAATTATAAAGGAATCCCATTGCTATGTTCAACTATTACACCTGGAGCATATGAGTTAACTGACATAGCAGAATTAATAAAAGAAGAAACTGATGGTAATGTTATAATAAAACCTGATTAGAATACGATGAAATGTTTAATTGAAATAAAACAAGGAGCAATTAGCTTTGAAGTAGAAAACTCAATAGCCTAATTACTAGGATTAAGAAAAGTAGTTTATGAAAAAGGTAAATATGCATATCAAAAGATTATGGATAATATCGGTTTTAGTACTATTAATATTCACTGTAATCTCATATCTGTTGTTAAAGATAATGGTAATAACACAGATATAATATATAGTTTTACTCTAACTGAACCTCCAGGTTACCTGATAAATAATATAACAACTAATAATTAATATCAAAATGTAACAAAGGATAGAATAGAATATATCGAATTTCATATTAAAGAAGAGCATGGAAGACCCGTAGGCTTTAATGGGGATGTATTGAGTTTTACTGTCATTGACTGTCATTGACTTATTCCATGATACTGTCATTGACTTATTCCTTCTACACTTAACACAATAACACTTTAACATCTTAGTTCCTTTATCTGAGACAACCCCTCTTATATTATTAGTACCACTATAATGTCTACCACCAACACAGTATGAACTAGCTTTAATCTTTTTAAAGTTGCTCATATTTGTATATATACTTATATATAAGAAATAATTGAAGTTAAAAAGTATAATCCTTTTATTGTTAAGATATTGCTATTCTGATATAGACTTAGACTTAAACTTAGATTTAGACTTAGGTTTAGACTTAGTCATAAATAAAGACTTATACTTAGACTTACTCTTAGACTTAGTCAAAAATGAAGACTTATACTTAGGCTTAGTCATAAATGAAGACTTATACTTAGACTCATACTTAGACTTATACTCATAATTTTACTTATACTTATTTATAAAACTCTCCAATCCCAATTAATTCTTAGTTTACCGCAATCATATCTATTTTTAGATTTATCAATGACAATGTAATTATAAGGACTATACCATAACTTTTCACATATATTACTAAGAACTTTATAACTAAGTTGAGATCCAGTAAAGTGATCATAATATATAGCAGTATGGCTTTGCCCGTTTTTTCAAAACAAAAATTTTTGGATTACAGTTCTCTCTAAAATTCTGTCTGTTTGCTGAGAATATATTTTGTTTAAGATATATCATATCACAATTTTCATCTCTAGCTCTACAAAAGTGTCCATTAATAATTGGTTCCTTAGCTATAAATTTATCAAATATCAGGAGTTTCTTCATATATTTCGGTAGTTATCAGGGTGGGGTAATTCTTTTATATCTTTAATAAATATAATATGCTTCGCGGGTTCCTTACCATCTTTATACTCAAAACCATCATATTGACTACCAGTAGGACCAATGATATATAACCTATCAAATTGTATGCCAGGTATAAATAGATTCTTTAATAAGACTGTCTTTCCACATTCACTAGGACCAGATATTATACACCTGAGATTTTCTGGGAATGTGGCATAGACTGTTATATTACTATCAGTTAACCATGATTGAAGACTTCCGTTAACATCGATTAATAATTTATTTACACTATTTCTTGGAGTACGACTCACCAACTATCTCACATCAACAATTCCAGAGTTATTACCACATCCACATCCACATCCACATTCTGAACAAGCTTTACCCTTTGTTTGGTTCTAGTAAATAATATATCATCATCATGGGTCTCCGACCACACTTCGCCATCTGATGATAAAGGGGATTCTTGTTTACTATTACCATCTGCGAAGCAGGTTCCCTGATTGACATTACTTTTATCAATATCCTTATTATTATCATTTTCCTTATAATTATCATTGTTATTGACATTACCATTATCATCTGCGAAGCAGGTTCCCTGATTACTATTATTTTTAATTTTACAACTCCTTTTTAACTTTTATATCCTTCAGGACATTCAACTTGATTAACTAGAATATCCAAAGCTCTCTTTATTATAAAACCATTATCAATAAGATAAATCATATATAAAGAAAAAGCCCCACAATAAGATTCATCATATTCTTGTATTCTTTCATTAGAACCTAGATCAGCATATTCTTCTAAGAATAATGGTGGGGTCTCAACGCCAAAACTGTCAAAGTAAAAAACTTTTCCACCTCCCTTCTTATAACTAAAACCCAGTGAGTGGCATCAGTCGGATTTAAATTAACAATAATGTTGAAGTTGTTGTCTTTAATATTATCTGGTTTCTCATCTCTCATTATTATTTCTATTGGAGATATACCTATATCTTTACCTATATCTTTTATTCTGATATTACTCAGTGGTTCATTATTAATACCAAACTCATTGTTGAACTCTTCAAAAGTTAGAATAAGCTTTTTTATAATAAATATTAATGTTTAATTGTAAATCTAATTATAATTATAAATCTAATTCTAATTATAATTATAATTCTAATTCTAATTCTAATTCTAATTCTAATTATAAATCTAATTCTAATTATAAATCTAATTCTAATTATAAATCTATAATTTATTTATAAAAATTGAGAAAGGCTCTTTAATTCTTATAGTATTGTTAGTGGTAGCGGTTTGTTATATAATATATGATTCGATGCCTAGTTAATATATAAAACAAGACAAAAACTTTGGCGGGTTTATAAATAGAAGAGCACTTAGATTTGAATTTCAAAATTCGCCATTACATACTAATATTTATGGTGCTACTTGTACGGGGAAAACTTATTTTGTTACACAATATTTAAAGTTATACTTAATTGGGAATTCATTTGTGACTTCTAATCAAGATCAGGAAAAAGATGACGAAAATGTTATAGAGCAAGGTCAACTTGACAGAAACATTATAGAGCAAGGTCAAGTTGACAAAAACATTATAGAGCAAGGTCAAAGTTACAAAAATATGGCAGAGCATGGCGAAGCATGGACGAAGTCCCATCAGGGAGCCTGCTTCTCAGATGGTCAAAGACCCATAATAATAGCATATAAAGATAAAAAGGATTGGATTAATCCCGAGATTGGTGTTCCCTATGTTGGATTTGAAATGGGTGATATAAATATGATTACAATTAAAAATATAGACTTACTCAAATATAGTATAATTGTTCTTGATGATATGGGTAGTGAGTTTAGTCGCCATATAAAATGTTAATTTACAGAAGGAGGACATAATAAAATTCAAATGAGTATAATGTTGCATAAACCAGCTCAGATAGATAATATGTCCAGAATGAATTGTGATACTCTTTATATAACAACTTATAATAGCCCAGATCTATTTAAAAATTTTAATATAACTTTTAATTGTGATCATAAGTTCCATGAAATAATTAGTGAAAATGTTCCTATTATAATTGTACAAATGGAATGGCTGATGAACTTTGTTATGATATGACTAAGTATAATATTGAAGAACGTATTCTATTATTATTGATAAAAAAAGAACTATGATATATGACTCAAGAGTTGGTTTTATGGACTTGAAAGCTCTTAGTTTAAAAGATGAACTAGAGAGCAATGAGATAGATAAACTTGTAGCATATAAGAAACCTCAAATGATTAATGCTACAGATAGAAATACTATTAATGCAGAAAACTATCAGTTCTTTTTTAATAAGTTTCTTGCCTCAAGAGATATTAAAATTCAGAATGATGTTCTAACTAAAGAAACAGTTAAAGCTGATGGTATGCAGTTATTATCGGTCATAAGTGAACTTATAGCTTCATTCTTTATGATATATAAGTGAATTAATCCCGATCCAGCAGTAAGAACTGCAGCACAAGTGACAGCACATGCAATTCATATGATAAATAGAACGGGCGCATTTTTGAACTGTGTATTGGGATCACCACCTTCATATCAAGAGTCTGGCGAAGCATCCGCAATGCCCCAAGAGCAAGATAGCTTAGTAAATCAAGAACAAGATCTAGTAAATCAATCCAACTAGATGAATATGAATACATAGACGAAGATACTGAAGATCTAAACAAAAGGGGTAGAGATAATTTAAATAATCTATATAATAATAATCAAAAATTTAAAGATGACATCACAAATTTTATTAGTGATGAAACTGAATTGAGTAATGAAAAGATTGTAGATAAAAGATATAAACATAATACACCTAATAAGTGTGGTATGGAAATATTAGCTAAGTTTGCCTCATCTAAAGATCATGCTAGAAGTTTAATTGGAATTATGGCTAGTTATAATTGATTATAAGAGTTTATTAATATAATTTTCAGTTTGATTAGATATAGATTTCATAATTATAATTTTAAGTTTGTTTTGATATATGAGTTTATTAGTATATTATAATTTAATTCCTTATAAATAATGCATATGAAATGTTAAGATTGTAATTATGGATGTGGCACCCCACACAATTTGTTTTTTCTTTATAAAATAGAACATAAAGATAAAGTTAGTAAGTGTGCATGTGGAAATCAAACAATAAGTGGTATTTGTGTGGAACAAATTTCTTCTAAGTTAAGAGGTACTGCATCAAAGTGTTCTAGCTCCAGCTCTAGCAATAACTTTAGCTCTATCTTTAGCTCTAGATCTAACTCTAGCTCTATCTTTAGCTCTAATTCTAATTCTGATTCTAATTTGCGAAGCAGTTTCAATGATTCTAATTCTAATTCTAATTCTAATTCTTATTCTAATTCTAATTCTAATTCTAATTCAGATTCTAATTCTTATTGTAGTTCTAATTCTAATTCTGGTTCTAATTCTAATTTTAATTCTAATATGCAAAGCAATTGTAGGGCCAATGGCGAGAGTCTTCATATAGAATTTGATATAACAAATAAAATTTGTAATAGATGTAGAGTTATAAAACAAATAACATGTTTTGATAAAAAAAGAAGTCAATATGTAAAGAATGTAATTCAACTAAAGTTAAGTGTGAATATTGTCCTTCGACTATTAGCTTTAGTGGGTTAAGGAGCCATATAAAAAATTCTCATAAGAATATAGATCTAACTAAGGGTATTCATCCTGTTAAAGAAGAATCAGTGTATTATAAACGTTATCTAATATATTGTAAATTAATAGCCAAAGGTGTAGATATAGATAAATTATTAGAAGATTAGCCTTATCTGTAGCCTTATCTCAAGCCTTATCTATCGTCTTATCCATAGCCTTATCTCAAGTCTTATCCATAGCCTTATCTATAGCTTTATTTTTAATAAAATTATCTGCGAAGAAGGTTCTCTGATCGGTGAAAGGGCTTCACCGATAAGCCAGAAATATAATTATAATAAAATTTTCGAAAAAATTAAGTGATAAGCGCATATCTGCATGCTTAAGCATTATTCTGAGTAGGGAGATAATGCGCAACAATGCGGTGCGCATGGTATGCGCGAGTATGTGGGTTCGCCTTATTTTTTGCCAATTTTTATTTTTGACTGTGCTTATAGTAGTGGATAAAACAAGGGTACCAGTTAGCAGACGGCTTGGTCCATTTCCCGAGTTTTTTCGAGGGAAATTGGACCAAGTTGGCTGGTGGCTGGTAGCCTTGTTTTATCCGCTACTCTTTCAATCCTCAATAGTTCAATATATTCCAATAGCTCTTTGACATGTGAAAAATATCTTGGGATTATGACTCTAAAAGTGAAAAAATGTTAAAACTAAATTAATATGCTGCATAATTATTGAAACTGTTTTCAAAGAGGTAATTTTACGTGACAAAAAGCAACTTCAATTCACTTTTATTCAATGCGGAAAAAACTTTTTAAGCTGCTCTAACTTCACAGATTTAAAATTCGTGAACAGTAGAATTATGAAAATAGAATTTTTAAAATAAAATCAGGATGCTTGTTCTCTTAACAAATTTCTCCAGTTTTAATGAATGCGGTTTTTCTGAAAAATAAACTCATATTTAACGAGATAGGGAAAAGCAAATACTTTACTGTGCTCGAGAAAGATATAAAAATGTACAATTTTTGCTTTAAGACAATCTGACTGCATTGAAAGTGAGCAAAATGATTAATAACGCTCTACGCGGGTAAAAGTTGCAGGTGCCAACATTAACGAAAAACAACAAAATATTTCTCATGCCTGGAAATCTATCATCGGTGATCATTTTGTCCGTGCCTTTTTCTCTGCATTGCGGTACATATTTTTGTTTCATTCCAACATAGAGACAAGTATCGTTCTGTTCCAGTATCCCTCTCTTACTGAAGCGGTCTTCGATATTTAACTGACAAATTCTTCTATAGCAAATGTTAATCGATTTGCACTCTGGCTCGATAACACAACGTTGACTACATTCGATACGAGAACTGACTTGAATATGTTCAATGATGGAAACGTTTTCAAGCTGAGTCAGCGGCAGCACATCTTCCCAGACTTGAAGCCTAAAACTATTTGCATTTATGGTAAGCAATAGCAGTAGTCCAAAACGGTTCTATTACCCTGAATTGAGCTTTTGTCGAAAAAAATAATGCGAGACGTGCGGTAGCAATGTTTACTGTGAAATTTTTATCTTACCGCTTAAAACCGCAAACTTTACAAAATTTCAACGCAAAAAAATGCAACTATTTTACTGGTTAATTGACGTGATGTGCTGTTTGTAGCGGTAAAGTATTCACCACAGTCAAGGCTTGAAATCGCAATTCTTACAACCATTCCCACATTCAACGCAACTTTTACATATTTTAGACTTTTTTAGCGTTTATACTCCAACCCGGTTAATTTATGCACACCACTTAGTTGTTGACCATGCGCACCACCTTGATTAGTGCACGTGATATAATGCGATATTTACTCAGCAGAGGTTTGTGTAACACAAGAGGAGTAACTATGGAGAAGATCTAAAGCCAATAAAACATATGAAACTAGAATTAATTGATTCAGGCACCTTTCAATAGGCGAACCTCAGCTGAACAGTGTTACTCTCCAGTTATATTTTCTCCAATAAAATGACTTCTCAAAATTGTCCTTTTTCTAATATTAGAACCAGTTTAAAGTCTGACTGTGGCTCATTATGGTCAAGAAAGGTCTGAACATGGTTACCTCAAAAAGGCTGTGGAACTCGCAGATTTAAAAGAATACTCAAATCAGGTTATTTTATCTATAATCGATGCAAAGTCTATGTCGCCTGTCCCCTCTGTGTACAGATTAAAATTGACAACAGAGTGAGCTCGTGGCTAAATACTGGCCAGGTTGAGGTCCATAGACTGAAATCATATGTGATCAGACCGTCCCAGACAAAAGTGATCATTCAACAGACCGTCCCAGGCTGAAGTGATTTCTGATCAGGCTATCGTGCACTGAAATCTCCGTGAGCTCTCGAAGTGCGCTCCGAAGTCTCCTCTGATCAGACTGTCGCGCGGTCGAAAATCACTTCTTATCAGGCTGCTGTGCATCGATTGCCTCTGATTAGACTAAAGTGCTCTCAAAATAATCTGATGAAAGATTTTTTCAGTATTATATATAAAACCAAGTAAACGCTAATCCAAGTAATGAAGAGAAAAGCCAAGTATCGAGAAACTATTTTTTTCGGTTTGCCATTGGTGCATGTTTCCAACTTGTTTGATGAACTTAGGCATCTTTCCATAAAAAACCGTTTTGATCTACTGTTAATCAAAATTTCTTCAATACGGGACCGACATTTGCTATCAACTGGATGCCTTGGTTCTGATCAGCAAAGACTCTAGATGAGTTTCTGATCAAGGTACTTGGCAGAGGCAACATATCTCAATAGAAGAACAACGAAAATGATCGAAGGAAAAAATGCTTTCGAAGTAGTTCTGATCAGAACCAATTGCGCTTGAATCCGCCTCTGTTCAGACAAGTTCATGACCATTGTCCAGACTAAACTGCGCTCGAAGGCTTTTCCAGAGCAAGTAATTAGAACGGTCGAGAACATGTGTGCGCTCGAAGATGGTCTGATCAGAGGTCTAATCGCCTTGACACCTCGACCTGGGTGGAGACGATAATACAATAGTGTCTAACTATTGTTTTATGGTCCCATGGAAGGCGTTCTGGCATATCACGTCTCCTGTACTTCGCCCTGACGTCATCACATGATACATATTTAGCCATAATGACTGCCAATCTTGCAAACCATGCACTCACTATATGCTTAATAAAACCCAAAGAGGTGATGAGTCTGAACTTGTGATTACCCTGAATTGAGCTTTTGTCGAAAAAAATAATGCGAGACGTGCGGTAGCAATGTTTACTGTGAAATTTTTATCTTACCGCTTAAAACCGCAAACTTTACAAAATTTCAACGCAAAAAAGTGCAACTATTTTACTGGTTAATTGACGTGATGTGCTGTTTGTAGCGGTAAAGTATTCACCACAGTCAAGGCTTGAAATCGCAATTCTTACAACCATTCCCACATTCAACGCAACTTTTACATATTTTAGACTTTTTTAGCGTTTATACTCCAACCCGGTTAATTTATGCACACCACTTAGTTGTTGACCATGCGCACCACCTTGATTAGTGCACGTGATATAATGCGATATTTACTCAGCAGAGGTTTGTGTAACACAAGAGGAGGAACTATGGAGAAGATCTAAAGCCAATAAAACAAATGAAACTAGAATTAATTGATTCAGGCACCTTTCAATAGGCGAACCCCAGCTGAACAGTGTTACTCTCCAGTTATATTTTCTCCAATAAAATGACTTCTCAAAATTGTCCTTTTTCTAATATTAGAACCAGTTTAAAGTCTGACTGTGGCTCATTATGGTCAAGAAAGGTCTGAACATGGCTACCTCAAAAAGGCTGTGGAACTCGCAGATTTAAAAGAATACTCAAATCTGGTTATTTTATCTATTATCGATGCAAAGTCTATGTCGCCTGTCCCCTCTGGGTACAGATTGACAATTGACAACAGAGTGAGCTCGTGGCTAAATACTGGCCAGGTTGAGGTCCATAGACTGAAATCATATGTGATCAGACCGTCCCAGACAAAAGTGATCATTCAACAGACCGTCCCGGACTGAAGTGATTTCTGATCAGGCTATCGTGCACTGAAATCTCCGTGAGCTCTCGAAGTGCGCTCCGAAGTCTCCTCTGATCAGACTGTCGCGCGGTCGAAAATCACTTCTTATCAGGCTGCTGTGCATCGATTGCCTCTGATTAGACTAGGGTGCTCTCAAAATAATCTGATGAAAGATTTTTTCAGTATTATATATAAAACCAAGTAAACGCTAATCCAAGTAATGAAGAGAAAAGCCAAGTATCGAGAAACTATTTTTTTGGTTTGCCATTGGTGCATGTTTCCAACTTGTTTGATGAACTTAGGCATCTTTCCATAAAAAACCGTCTTGATCTACTGTTAATCAAAATTTCTTCAATACGGGACCGACATTTGCTATCAACTGGATGCCTTGGTTCTGATCAGCAAAGACTCTAGATGAGTTTCTGATCAAGGTACTTGGCAGAGGCAACATATATCAATAGAAAAAAAACGAAAATGATCGAAGGAAAAAATGCTTTCGAAGTAGTTCTGATCAGAACCAATTGCGCTCGAATCCGCCTCTGTTCAGACAAGTTCATGACCATTGTCCAGACTAAACTGCGCTCGAAGGCTTTTCCACAGCAAGTAATTAGAACGGTCGAGAACATGTGTGCGCTCGAAGATGGTCTGATCAGAGGTCTAATCGCCTTGACACCTCAACCTGGGTGGAGACGATAATACAATAGTGTCTAACTATTGTTTTATGGTCCCATGGAAGGCGTTCTGGCATATCGCGTCTCCTGTACTTCGCCCTGACGTCATCACATGATACATATTTAGCCATAATGACTGCCAATCTTGCAAACCATGCACTCACTATATGCTCAATAAAACCCAAAGAGGTGATGAGTCTGAACTTGTGATTACCCTGAATTGAGCTTTTGTCGAAAAAAATAATGCGAGACGTGCGGTAGCAATGTTTACTGTGAAATTTTTATCTTACCGCTTAAAACCGCAAACTTTACAAAATTTCAACGCAAAAAAATGCAACTATTTTACTGGTTAATTGACGTGATGTGCTGTTTGTAGCGGTAAAGTATTCACCACAGTCAAGGCTTGAAATCGCAATTCTTACAACCATTCCCACATTCAACGCAACTTTTACATATTTTAGACTTTTTTAGCGTTTATACTCCAACCCGGTTAATTTATGCACACCACTTAGTTGTTGACCATGCGCACCACCTTGATTAGTGCACGTGATATAATGCGATATTTACTCAGCAGAGGTTTGTGTAACACAAGAGGAGTAACTATGGAGAAGATCTAAAGCCAATAAAACATATGAAACTAGAATTAATTGATTCAGGCACCTTTCAATAGGCGAACCTCAGCTGAACAGTGTTACTCTCCAGTTATATTTTCTCCAATAAAATGACTTCTCAAAATTGTCCTTTTTCTAATATTAGAACCAGTTTAAAGTCTGACTGTGGCTCATTATGGTCAAGAAAGGTCTGAACATGGCTACCTCAAAAAGGCTGTGGAACTCGCAGATTTAAAAGAATACTCAAATCAGGTTATTTTATCTATAATCGATGCAAAGTCTATGTCGCCTGTCCCCTCTGGGTACAGATTGACAATTGACAACAGAGTGAGCTCGTGGCTAAATACTGGCCAGGTTGAGGTCCATAGACTGAAATCATATGTGATCAGACCGTCCCAGACAAAAGTGATCATTCAACAGACCGTCCCGGACTGAAGTGATTTCTGATCAGGCTATCGTGCACTGAAATCTCCGTGAGCTCTCGAAGTGCGCTCCGAAGTCTCCTCTGATCAGACTGTCGCGCGGTCGAAAATCACTTCTTATCAGGCTGCTGTGCATCGATTGCCTCTGATTAGACTAGGGTGCTCTCAAAATAATCTGATGAAAGATTTTTTCAGTATTATATATAAAACCAAGTAAACGCTAATCCAAGTAATGAAGAGAAAAGCCATGAATCGAGAAACTATTTTTTTTGGTTTGCCATTGGTGCATGTTTCCAACTTGTTTGATGAACTTAGGCATCTTTCCATAAAAAACCGTCTTGATCTACTGTAAATCAAAATTTCTTCAATACGGGACCGACATTTGCTATCAACTGGATGCCTTGGTTCTGATCAGCAAAGACTCTAGATGAGTTTCTGATCAAGGTACTTGGCAGAGGCAACATATCTCAATAGAAAAAAAACGAAAATCATCGAAGGAAAAAATGCTTTCGAAGTAGTTCTGATCAGAACCAATTGCGCTCGAATCCGCCTCTGTTCAGACAAGTTCAAGACCATTGTCCAGACTAAACTGCGCTCGAAGACTTTTCCAGAGCAAGTAATTAGAACGGTCGAGAACATGTGTGCGCTCGAAGATGGTCTGATCGCCTTGACACCTCGACCTGGGTGGAGACGATAATACAATAGTGTCTAACTATTGTTTTATGGTCCCATGGAAGGCGTTCTGGCATATCACGTCTCCTGTACTTCGCCCTGACGTCATCACATGATACATATTTAGCCATAATGACTGCCAATCTTGCAAACCATGCACTCACTATATGCTTAATAAAACCCAAAGTGGTGATGAGTCTTATTCATGTTTATAGGCATCCAGGATCAATAGTATTCAGCCTGATCGAGAGTGCCATGGTAATGGGATCTCAGGCGCAGATGAGTGACCATGTGTGCATACTTGGTATACATTAACAGTGCCACACGAGCAACTCATCTCACCGACCCCAAAGCAGTGGCCGCCGCAAGAGGACGAGGGCACTAGATTGGGAGTTTAAGATCACATTGTATCACAAGGCATCCAGAATCCTGCTTGGAAAGACGCAAATCAGTGAAATTTACTTGCATGTACCTAATACATGTAGTTTCTGGGTTTCAGGTGACGACCGGATCGCATTATACTCCGGAACAATGATTCATACAACGTCATGTACAACGTCTCGGTACAACGTCATGGAATTGGAGGCCACTGCCTCGGTGATATTAGTCATGCAAAAAGTTTTAACTGTCCTTTTCATATACAGGTTGAGAGAACTAAAAAATGAGAACTACTCTATCCGTCCGAATTTTGTGCATCTTTGCCAAAAACCACTCATCAACCCTGCCCTTTTCGTTGATGGCCTATCAGTGCACTTAGCCGGAAGATAACAATAGATTATCAAAATTGAGGTATATCTGATTAACAACATAAGAATCTTATTTTCATCGCCTTAGTGATCTCTAATGACATGACATCTCCGACTGGGAACAAAATAGTTTTCAAGAAGGAAATCATTTTTGAGACCGTTGTTTATAACAGAAAACTTAGGTGTGTGTGTATAAGACGTATTACATCTCAGAAAATGAGAAATTAATTTACATTTAATATAAAGAGCAGATTGTTTTTTGAACGCAGTCAATAAGGTAATGAAAACGAAACAATATTGCCAGTTTTATGCGTTTTTTTTCTGTATGGTTATAAGCAAACACCTCAAACTGGGCCATCTTTCACACTTCACACTTTGGAAATACCCCATGCCAAGTTTCAGTCAATTAGAAAAACTCCTCGATACCATGAATTTTCTTTTTTTGCAAGAGCAAATCAAGAAAAGGAATTTTACCTCCAGACATGAACGGACAAAACCTGTAAAAAAACACAAACGAAATTTTGATGAACGCACGAAAATCTGAACATAAACACACAAATGCTCTTGTGAACGCGCAAAGGTCTGGTCAAGAAGGCAAAAATGGTCTGTTGAAAGTCTGTACATACGACCATTCCGTCTAGGACTGTCTGGACACTGTCGAGACGCTCCGGACACACCTGCTCCCGATTGAGACCTCAGCCTGGGAAATCTGCATAAAAAATTGATCAAAACCTGCTAATTAGTAAAATTGAGCCAAATTTTCGCCATGCCAAATCATTGTCTGCTGAGGTGTCTGAGATGTCGGAAAATTGCAACAAACCGTAAGAATTGCGGTAAATGCGAAGAAAAGATGAAATATAAGCAAACAAAATTTTTCGGAAACGGTGGATTTTGATTGGGACAAGGAGTTGTTCATGTCAATGTAAACCCATAGTCAGATATTTTCTATGTGTAGTACCCCTAAGACATCCAAAATTTTTGGTGCAATTTCCGAGGAAAAAGATTTCATCGGTGAAAACGATGAGAAAAAAAAATTCACCGTTAGAAAATCACATATTTTACGTCAATTCACCTGTTAAAATTACTATAAATTTTATTGTGGTGAATTTTTGCAAAAGTTGTGGTTTTTAACGGTGACATTTAATTTTTCACCGGCTCCTGTTGATAGCGGTGAATTATTTTTTTTCACAGCTTAAGCGGTAAAAAAATTCAACGCTAAAACTGGGAATCTTACAAAATTTAAACGCGTTAATTTTACACAAAGTTTACTGACTCCTATTTTAAATTCAAAAGAATTGTAAAAAAAATTTAGTGACAGATGGTAACGTGAAATAAAAAGTGGTTGATATGCAAGAGGTAAGAGATTCGAACACGTCTACAGTGGTTTCTGTAAAAGCGTTGAAAATAAAATCTTACAATAATTCACCTCTTTGAGTGTACTCATTGCTAAAAGATGTGGGAGCTTTGCGGTAAAAAAAATCACCTCTGTTCGCCGCAATTCTTAAAAAAAATTTAATAAACCCCTGAACCGGGAGCCTCTGTACTTTTTGCATTGATGAATTAATTTTTCGATGGGGAACAGCGATGCAGAAATGAATCCTGTTGCCTCAATTGCGTAATGGTTTTGTTATTCTTGTGGAGACAACAGTCTAAAACAATTCAAACCTGTTTGCAAGTGGGTAGTGTGGGAACCCAAACGCCTGTTTATCATTGATGATAACCAACATTATAATACTGCAAAAATGTAACTTCATTGTTTTTGGTTTTATTACCAGGAAAGCTTTGCAATCAATATTTCATCAATTAAAACTGTGAGGATTTTGAACAGCTACTTGAGTGCATTTTGTGTTATTTCAGAATGATATTGAATAGTAACAGCTGCTCGTTAAAAATGAAGACAGCACTTGAAATAAGAAGAGAGGATAGCCAGAGTAGTCTAAGCATTCAAAATGTTTTTTACCTGCTTCGTGATGTTCTAGAAAATATACAAAATTTATTTGGTGACTTGTTTCAACGCAATGATAATTATAACGAAGTTCACAAAAACTCAAATAAAACTTCAGTTAAATGAAATGCTGAAAAATCGTTTCCTGTGACATTCAAAAAATTTTATACGGCTTGTTCCTTAACGCAATGTATTTTTAGCACATAGTACTTCAGAAAGAAAAACATTGATTGGATTTATAACCCGGGTCGAGGTGTCACCGCCATTCAACGCAAAATTATGTAAGATAAGCGATGAATGCGGGAATTTTTGTAAGATAAGCGGTGAATGCGGTGAAATTACATAAATCGTGCGGAGAATGCGGTGAAAAAAACTTTATCGCCTGGTAGCGGTGAAATTACATAAATTCATCGCCGAATATAGCGATGAATTTACATAAATTCCTGCTCTGGAAAAAGTGTCCAAATTATGTGAGATAAGCTGTGATTGCAATGAAAAGGCATAAATTCATCGCTTAGATTAGTGGTGAACTTACATAAATTCACCCTTTACAAAAAATTGTACAACAAATGTGTGAGATCAGTATTGAATGCGGTGAAATTAATAAAAAAATTGTTAGATTTAACCACCCACTAAAACTACCTCTTAATCTTACATCTTTTTGAAACTTTTTTCTAAGCGGTGAATTTATGTAATTTCATCACTAGAGTGAGCGGTGAGCTTACAAAAAATCACCACATTTCACCGCTAAAAATCGCACTTCTTACAAAAACTCACCGCGCATGTTTTACAGAAAGTAGAGTGAATTTGGTTTATATTCAAAACAAAAATACTATAAGTTAGTGAGAGATGGAGCAGTGGAAGAAGAAGTGGATCACATGCAGGAGGCGAGAGGTTCGAACTCTTGTAAGGGCGGTGAACTGCGGAGAACTTTTATAAGTTCACCGATTACTATAGCGGTGAAATTAAATAATTTCACCGCATTTCACCGCAAAATTATGCAGAAAATTTGCGATGAAAAAAAAACCAACTTGTCACTCTTACATATTTTTGCGATTTTTCCTCGACCCAGGAAATTTAGCTGAAGTGTACTTTATTATCAACAAGCCTGAACCTGTTCTGTTTTAAATCGGTGCTGTATCACAGTTCTGGTAATGCCATTTTTAGACAAGGCACGAACTAGGCACTTTGAATTAAGACATAAATATTGACAGTTCTTATCTTTGTCACATCGCAGACAAATGTGATGGATTTTAAGGAGCATCTGATTAGCTTCGCTAGTTATCAGTGATGTTCGCACACGCTTACAACTCTATAATCTCGAAACAAGCGAGAAACACTAACAATTTTTCACTCAGTATATGTACTATTTGAAGTTGATTTCAGGTCATTTGTGACATACTTCCTGCTCATTGCTCTCTCGTAACCGGCCTTATATATATATAAATACATATAAGTATATATATATATATATATATATATATATATATATATATATATATTTATGTATTTAAAAATATTTATATATATTTATATGTATATATATATGAATATATATGAATATATATATATATATATAAATAAATATATATATATATATATATATATATATATATATATATACACATATATATATATATAATATTTATATAAAAATATAAATATACTTTTATATATATATATATATATATATATATATCTTTATGTATTTATAAATATTTATATATATATATAATATTTATATAAACATAAACATATACTTATATATATATATATATATATATATATATATAGACATAAATATAAATATATATATATATATATATATATATATATATATATATATATAAATATATATATATATATAAATATATATAAATATATATACATGTAAGTGTTCAAAATATGTAAGTGTTCAATCAATTGTCACCCAAGCACTTTAATTTATTTGCTTTTCAAAAACAAAACAATGGTTGATAATGTATGTCTTGGATTTTGGTCTTTAAACTTAATATATCAGTTCCTATCTATAACCTACTTAATTTTACTTTGCGGTGATGTCGAATCTAATCCAGGGCCCAATTTACATAATTTACAAACATTCGGAAGCTACGATAAACATAAGGCAAATGCAAACTTGCATCCATGTTTTGTATACACAAATATTAGAAGCGTTAACAACAAACACGAAGAGATTTCGGATTTTTTGCAGCAGCAGAACAGACAAACATGCTTTATTGTTACTGAAACATGGATAAACGATAATCAGAAGATACCCTTAAACTTTTTAAGCAACAATCAGCACTTTGTCCATCAAAGTAGATCAAAATTGACGCAGTTAACGAGAGGTGGTGGAGTAGGGATATCAAAAGAGGTGGAGTAGGTACCAAATACGTTCAAACATAAAATACGGAATGATCTCAACTCTATTAACAGAAGTTTTTTTGAATCACTATGGCTTGAAATACAAGCAACGTTTAAGGAAAAACTTCTAGTTAACGTTTCTTATTGTTCCAATAAAAACTTGGGCGAATTTTTTCTAGAAGAGTTGACATCCGAAATTTCAGGCGCATATTCAATAACTGATAATGTAATACTATTCGGAGACTATAACATCAATTTTTTCAATCAAAGAGAAAAAGAGTTATTGACAGAATTTGCTTCCAACAATGGTCTTGAGATAGTAAATAAAAATACTCCAACTTGGACAAATGGAAATCAGGAAACACTAATTGATCACTGTTTAACAACGAAACATCAAATTTTTGATACAACTGTTATCGAGCAGTTATTTGGAAGTGATCACTTTACACAAGTTTTCCCTTCGTCACTGGACATTGATTATGAAAACAACAAAACGCAATTTTTTCACCGGGATACTAGCAAATTTACTAGAGCTAATCTTAACAAAAAAATTGCATCCGCCAATTGGAGTTTCATGTATCAACAAAACAATGCAAACTCAACTTTTGAAAAATTTTCAATTATGTTTGAAAATATTCTGAATAGTATAGCTCCCATCGAAATAGGAGAGCCATCATCAAAATCAACGAAAAAGAAATAGTTATCCAGAAAAATTTTGAATCTAATCAACGAAAAGCACAGGCTTTTCAATATTTGGAAGATAACAGCCGACGTTGACACATATAACTCATACAAAAGAATAAGAAACCATACAAACAGACTACTTAGAAGAGCGAGTCACAATTATTCACAGAAATTGTTCGAAAGTCTTCCCGATTCAAAACAACAGTGGAAATTCATTAAAACAAAAAATAAAACACGAGGATAAAAATGGCGAAATTTCCAGAATTCGGTTCAACCAAGATATTTTAGAAGACAAAAACGAAATCGCTAACACAATTAATATTTGTTTTTCTAAATCAGGTTTATACGAAGGCGAGACAGAAAAAGTTGAGCTACCGGACTTTGCTTTTGACAAAACTGAGTTTTCCTTCAGACATATAACGAGAAAAGAACAGTTTACTGTAATTGATCAATTACCACAAAACAAAGCAGCGGGTCCTGGATTACTTACTACATGGTCCTTCAAGTGTAGCAAAATGTCTATTGGAACACATCTACAGTTTGCAATAAACGAATGTATATCAAAAAATATTTTTCCTGACATACTTAAAAAAGCATATGTAACTCCAATTTACAAAAAAGGGGATCCACTGGAAGCAGGAAACTACAGACCAATTTCAGTTACACCGACTCTTGCGAAAATTTTTGAAAGACTTTTGCTCCAACAAATGCTAGAACATGTTGAAAAGTATGAAATAATTAATAAAAATCAATTTGGGTTTCTGAAAAGAAAATCTTCGAATGACACAGTAATATCGTTGACAAAATCAGTGAATAGTTTGTTAGAAGAAAACGAAACCGTTGTTAGTATATTCTTGGATTTAGCCAAAGCTTTTAACTCAATATCTCACAAAATTTTTATCGAAAAAATTACTAAATATGGATTTAGTACGGAATCAATTGCAATGCTAGAATCGTTTTTCGTCTAACAGAAAACAATGCGTAAAGAACGGCATAGAATATTCGAACTGGGTGACAATAAATCACGGAGTACCTCAAGGAACAGTTCTCGGACCTTTAATTTTTTTAATATATATCAACGACTTCCCTGAAAAAATGAAAAACAGAGAGGACGTTTTACAGTTTGCGGATGACACATGCATAATTTGTCATTCCAAATCCGATGAAAATCTCTTATGCGAAATTAACAGTGTATTTGAAAGTACTGACAGTTATATGAGGCAAAATATGCTAACTTTAACAGAGATAAAACAGAAATTGTGGTTTTTTCAAAAAATGGTGAATCAAAAACTGAACAATTTCATTATAATGGATTTTTCATAGAGCCAAAAACAAGTTGTCGTTATTTAGTTATAATGATTGATAACAATCTAAATTTTGACATTCAGCTGAACAAAACATTAACAAAATTGGCAAATGCTATTAGGTCAATTTATTTAGTAAGACATTTTCTACCACTAAAAGCAAGAATCGTTTCTTTGTAAATCACTTGTTTTGTCCCATCTCAATTTCAGTGCATTTTTTTTTCAATCGTTGTCGGTTATGTCACTTCAAAGAGTTAATAAACAAATAAATTGGGGAATAAAGGTTTGCCACCTGCGCAAAAAGTTTGACAGTGCAAGGGATCTATTACAGAAAGACGAAATTTTACCAGCAGAGCTTTTCATTAAAAAAGTTTGTCTTCTTAAATTTTTTGACCTCCTCTCACAATATAAAATGAGTAGTCGAAAAACCAAAAACTCCTCTTTCAGGATTCTTGAAAAGTACGAATTGACCAAAAACTGCAGAACTGTCCAATTTTTTCCAAAGAATAAGTGCCAATCAAAATGGAGTGACAGGTCAGTGATCAGAAGTTTTTCTAGGAAGTGGAATAATTTGCCAATTGAAATCCGAAAAGAGAAAACTAAAAACAAATTTAAGGAAAAACTAAGCAGCGAAATGGTCAAACTGCATGAACGTGTTCCAATAGATAGACAAGTAAGAGGCTTTAGGAATTTTTTCTACTGAAGAATAAAGACCAAACTATTCATAAATTTACGAGGCGATTTTGAAAATGTAAATATTTAACCAAACGTTCTTGTTGTGGTTATAACTTTAAATTTACATTTTTGAAGATTAAAATATATATATATATATATATATATATATGCATATATAAAACTATGTATATATATATATATATGTTTATATATATATATATATATATATATATATATATATATATATATATCTTTATATATATATAAATATAAAATTTGCGATGAAAAAAAAACCAACTTGTCACTCTTACATATTTTTCCGATTTTTCGTCGACCCAGGAAATTTAGCTGAAGTGTACTTTATTATCAACAAGCCTGAACCTGTTCTGTTTTAAATCGGTGCTGTATCACAGTTCTGGTAATGCCATTTTTAGACAAGGCACGAACTAGGCACTTTGAATTAAGACATAAATATTGACAGTTCTTATCTTTGTCACATCGCAGACAAATGTGATGGATTTTAAGGAGCATCTGATTAGCTTCGCTAGTTATCAGTGATGTTCGCACACGCTTACAACTCTATAATCTCGAAACAAGCGAGAAACACTAACAATTTTTCACTCAGTATATGTACTATTTGAAGTTGATTTCAGGTCATTTGTGACATACTTCCTGCTCATTGCTCTCTCGTAACCGGCCTTATATATATAAATACATATAAATATATATATATATATATATATATATATATATTTATGTATTTAAAAATATTTATATATATATATATATGTATATATATATATGAATATATATGAATATATATATATATATATATATATATATATATATATAAATATATATATATATATATATATACACATATATATATATATATATATATATAATATTTATATAAAAAATATAAATATACTTTTATATATATATATATATATATATATCTTTATGTATTTATAAATATTTATATATATATATATATATATATATAATATTTATATAAACATAAACATATACTTATATATATATATATATATATATATATATATATATATTATATATAGACATAAATATAAATATATATATATATATATATATATATATAAATATATATATATATATATATATATATTTATATATATATATATATATATATATATATTTATATATATATATATATATATATATATATTTATATTTATGTCTATATATATATATATATATATATATATATATATATATATAGACATAAATATAAATATATATATATATATAT
>NC_134474.1:58642270-58657270 GCF_964194025.1 Convolutriloba macropyga
CTCAGAACACTAAAAGATACTCTGACTTTAATCTGAACTTAATCTAAACTTAGTCTGAATTTCATCAGCAGACGTCATTTTTACATTCTGCCCTGAACTTCTGCTAGAAATGCTATTTGCATTCTGAGAAATAGTGTCCACGGCTGAGAAATAGAAGCGATACAATCGATAAAATTTAAATATAATAGAGTCGCAAGACTTTTTTGTTTCAGTTATTTAGTTTGTAAATGCAGTTCGAGCAGCTTAGTCGTGGCTCACATCCGACCCATTTCCAGCTCACATTGAAAAACATTGTAGCGCCGTAAAGACGGACCATTTGAATAATTCGGGGAGAAGAGTGGGCAGCTGACCCCACCAATGCAAGCTCATGAAAGATTGAAAAAAGGAATTAAACCTATAATTTTAATTAGATATTTTTTAAATTTTTGTAAATTTTTCTTATTTGGAACGAATGCGTGTTTTTAATGAATGAGCTACAAAACAAAAGTTTTTACTGTCTGATATTAGAATTTTTGTATTCCAAAAACGATTCGAATTGTTTTGGGCTCTCTATTTTTAACAAATATCATACACGGATACAAATAACGTGATACAAATTCAAGTCATGGTTGATAGATACGGTTTCAGCTCTAAATTAAATGGATCAACGTTTCACAAGTCATTTAGAACACTGCTGTTATATCTATAGTTAAACATATTCTGACAAGCTTTCTCAAAGAATCAATTCGCCCAGTTTTACTGTCTTTAAATTTCTCACAAGCCAAATCAATTTTAATTGAGTTTATATGTACCTGTCAAAAGGCGGTTGTTAGATAGGAAAAAAAGAATTATTTAATATAGGTTCCCTCCTAGAGGAGTGGTAATAGGAAAAGCTAATTGCCATACTGAATAAGAGGGGGTCGGAGAAAATGAGGAGAATGAGGGGAAGATTGCTTTGTAATTACAGGTTATGGTAAAACTAGTTATTATATTACATCAAAAGTGTACGGTTGGCTGGTAAAGCAAGATATTACTATGCAATCCCCTCCCTTTCACCTACCCACCCATACACACACCCACACACCCACGCGCACATACACAAACACACACGCACACAAACACCGACAACACTGTTTGTAGAACTCCCAACTAAAGGTCATTTGTCATTCGAATTAGGGATGACGCGATAAGCAACAAGAGGTTATTCGTCGCTTTCCCTTAATCCCCACTGAGCCAGGACAAAGGGCCACAATATGCAAGATCCGAGGTAATAAATACTCATACGGCCAATATATCGGCTCTTTTCTGCCATATAAAATTATAACACCCCCGGTGGGCTATATACGTTATATGAGCACTAATCTGGGGTGGGGGTGGGGGAGGAGAGACTATAATGGGAAAGACCCGAAAATGTCATACGGCGAGAGATAGAGCGAGAGTGTCAGTGCTATGTCTCAGTATTGGGGAGGGGGTTGTTTTTTCAGAAGACACATCCCCCTCCCACGCGAGTTGACAGAGATGAATCAATGAGTTTTTGTTATCCCGGAGCCTAGTCACATAGCATATCAGTACTGCAACATTGTGTTCCAATTGTGTCGACCCAGAACTGTATTTGTTTTGCTGAGTTGAAACTGAGACATTCATACAAAATTCCATTACAATCTGAGATAAAAAGCATAGAAGTCTGCGATTTTGGTTCAAATTTGTCAGGCACTCGGCGTCTATTTACCAGTTTTGGTGGCTGTTTACTGATCTTAAAATGTTCCTTACAACGTTTAAAGATTGTAAGTCATCGTCATGCTCAAAGTGCATCGGCCAAAATTTCAAATTATTTTTCCAAATTTTTATATTTTGTCATAAATTTTCTATGAACATCATGAGAATCATAACTAGGGATATTCAGTCTATTTTCAGACAAAAAGTATCTATGAGACTTTCACTGCACATTATGAGTAACGCATACTATTAGGATACACTGATAAAGTACTGGGGCGACGACATACAATTAGAATTCAATGTTTCAAAACCCATATGCTATGTGACTAGGGTCCGGGGAACCCAACTGTTCGTCAATCGTTTGAGAGCAATTCATCAGACGTTACTTTGGTGCATTTCAAAAAAAATCGTGTTCTGTACTAAATGTCGAACAATCTCCCTAAGTCATTTCAATAATTACTAATCACGGCAGAAAAGAGCTTTTGAACAGGTATTTTTCATCAATTTTCATTTAGATAGTTTTCCTATGTTTAAGATTACTTTCAAGAGTAAATTTGAATTGGGTCATATATTCGTTAAAAAATTGGAGATGAGCGTTTTTTGTAATTTAGCAATTTTAAAATTTATTTAATATAAATTTTAAATTTTAAAACATTTCAAATGTGTTAATGTTTCGTTAAACAAAATTAGAGCGTCTTAAATTTTTCATGCGCTTTTGCTTACGTGGTTGCAGCATGCCTAACTCTCTACTCGTTAACACTCCCAAAAAATAGATTTGTGTAGGTTTTTTTGGCGGCTCAATTTTGTTGTTTAGTTGATGTAGTTTCTGCAGTATGGTCTATTTATAAAAATTGATCAAAATTTTGCGATTTACTGCCTTTGATGTTAGAATAGCCAAAGCATCATTCCTATGATAACGTTTTTTCCTTACACTTCAAACACAACTCCGTCACAACAATGGTGAAAAGATATTACAGTTGAAACACAATTTATGTTAAGAGTAGTTTTGATTTTTAATGCAACTGCGTGTCAAAAATGAGTTTTTGTGACGAATTATCATGCAAACTTGTCCTTCAACTGAATTCAAATACCTCAATGAGCACATCATTTAATGATTTATGCCTTCTCAACTTCATAAAAAGTCTATAAATATTTAAAGTCTATGAACTCTGCCTTCTTACTAAAAATTAAATCGAATGAATAATCTGGTTACTTTTCGAAGGACTTAAAAGATGTTGTCACAATGTCCTTAAAAGAAAACTTCTTTACTTGATTCCGAGGTCTTAATGAATTTCAGACCAATAGCTAACTTTCGTTTCGTTTTTTTTGGAGAAAGGTGCTCATGCGCAATTGAAAAACAATCGTGGCAAGGATTGTTCATTCATTCATGATCAAAATGCCTACATTTGTTTGTTGAACAGACACCGCTCTCTTGAAGACTTGAACAATTTTTTTTTCAAATTTTGGACAAAATTAAATCAGTTATTAGCATACATGAGTTAATCCCTCATAACTTCTGTTTGTTATTATCAATTGCACTGTTTCAATTACGTTATTTACTAATCGACAAAATTAAAATTAGTTGTTTATGATGAGCTCGCAAACTAATCGACCAATTCCTAACAAAAAGTGGTTTAAGAAGGAATTTGTCCAAATGAAGCAATTATTGCCCCGGAGTTCCCCAAGGATAGTATTGGCCTTGTGCTAACTAAGAAGAATTGCTGTTTGAGCGCCTCCAGAAAGATAATTTTGGCCTGACAAAACAGTGTTGGAGTTGGACATTCTTTTTGATTTTTTTCCGATATATAAAAGGATTGTAAATTCAAAGCTCAATTCAAATCTGTTGCAACTCAATTTATGGGGCAAGAACAACACTGAACCTTTTAGTTTTGAGTTTGTTTGTGAGAATTTGACATCAAAGTGCCGTATATGTTACAAACATACCACAAGACTGCACGTTTTTGGAAAAATTGAAATTGCTTGGATTTCAGCTTTATATCTTTTAAATGCAAAAATTTTACAGAGTCGAGTTTTATCACAACATAATTGCTGTAATTTTACTTACTACGGCCCACCGAGATATCTTTTTTAAAACTATAGTGGGTCTTGAACTCATTTGGTCATTTGATGTTCCACTTGCTTCCAAAGACCGCAAAAAATCAGTATCTGAAAACACTTCACTAGCTTCCTGTGAGCAAATGAGTAGTTTTCAAGAATTTTTTTACACAAATTCCTTCATATCTGTCACCGTTTTTCAACGAAACTGTTCTGTTGCTAGACAAAAATAGGTTTTTTGGTTTTTTCCAGTAACTCCTGGAGTCAATGCAGGGCAGAAGAACTTTGTCGCTCACGTCGCCAAATATGTAGAAAAAATTATTGTTTGAGTTGAAAACTATTAAGTGTGAACCAGATTTCAGGAAAAATTTGTAAAGACTTTTTTGGATTTTCATGCACTGTTCAACTAATTTAGTGCTTAGCTGAAATAAAAATAATAAGACGTACCGAAGAGATACTATCCTAGAGGACCAGAAACAACTCTCAACGAGAACTAGGAACAATCATTCATCAAGTCTTATGCTGGAATGGAAATCTAAAGCGGGCACTTTACGAGCCTCTAAGCAGGTTCAAGAAAGCATTGAGTGATTGTTTTGTCAGGTCAAACCGAAACTATCCATTTGCATCACAAACACTGAAACTCTTAACATTAAACTAACTTGCACGAGTTTTTTGCTACTGAGTTGTAAAAAAACAACAAAGAGGACTTTGACAAAGAGAATAACAACAACTCTGAAAAACATGTCAGACCAAACGGTGAATATTGAATCACTAAAGCTAGGGTGAAGAGAACTATTGAGATCTTTTTAGAGAAAAAGACTGACGAGGAGAATTTAGAAAATGATCTGCTGACTTGAAGACTGTAACATACACAAAATGGAACTGATCGGAACAGCAAAAGGGTTGTTAAGAGCAGAAAGTCTCTAAATGGTTCTCACTACTACTGCTACTACTACTCACTCATATCACTTGAGTTTTTCAATTGTTTTCTATTAGTGATTTTATTCGCTGTGATAATTTGCTCGGCAATTTTTCACACACATAGCATTAGTACTTTATTCTTCATAAGCTGACGCGGCTCTTTTGAAATTCATTTTTTAAAATCCTTATGTTTACCCCAATGCCACGAAAGGTAATTTAAAGTAGGGGGTACGTAAAACATTATCAGTAGTAGAAAAGACTGTTTTTATCGGTGGTGGTCAAGCCGAATTTTGAAAGCAAGCCGAATTTTGAAAATGAGGTCAAGTAACCTTATTATTATTAATGAATGTACAATCAAGTTCAATCAATTTAAAAGGCATCAATAAGTAAAAGAGAAAGTTCGATTTCGGAAAGATGAGTTTTTGATCCTGTTTTTACAGTTTTTTCTTTAAAAACCAAGTGGTTGCTCTTGTTGCTGGGAGCCAATTCAAACGCCGGGAAGGGCTTCTGCAGGCTCTGCTTGCTTTTATTCTTTTTGTGGGTGTTTTTGGCTAGCCTCATAGAGGTTGATTAGCTCGTCGGTTTCCCATGCGTGGTAAGATATCAAAATTTTTTCATAGGAGAAAAAATCGTGAATTAAGGTTAATTGTTCAAGAAGTAATACATAGTGAGTGAAGGAAAAGTGAATAATAAAATTTATAAAAAGTACACAAAAATTGAAATAGGTCTGCGCTCATGGTAGGGATTGAATTACTGCGATCCTTTTGGTCAAAGAATTAGAAGACTGCGCTAAAGAATTAGAAGAAGTCGCTGTTTCAGTCGTAAAAATTGTTATTCTGTTCATGAAGGCAAGCGTTAAGACGCGTTAAAACAAAATGAGGGTAGATAAGAAAAAGTGCAGTTGCAACAGTTAACAACTTAGCTTCAAAAAGCAAAATTAAAGCGTTTAGAAGAATAAATGTAAAGAAGGAAGAATAAAAAGCAGTAAGAAGTGCTATGCTATCCTAACCCTTAAAACCACTGAACCAAACCGCGCATAGCACTATATTATGTCAGTAGTTGTAAAACTGTAAATTGACTATGTTAAAGATAACAGTGGAGTGAATGTGGAAAATAATAACGCTGAATGATGCAATTCAATCAAGACTTTTCAGTATGTAAAAGCTGTGCAAATTGCTGGTGTTTTCATTGTGTTTCTCACAGCTAAGCCCTGAACTTCTTAGGTGAATTGCTGACTTAGCTGCAGCGTTAGTACGTTGTTTCTTTGACTTTTGCACCGAATTTACTGAGCAAGCGACTACCGATAAGTCATGGGTTGATATCTGTTAAACGATATAAGAACTGGAATGGTCTCCACACTCCATCAAACGCTTTTTCGATGTCTAGGCAGACAAATACCACCACTTCTGACCATTGAAATGCTTTTGTCACGTGCTGAGTAAATTTGAGCAATCTATCAGTTGTGCAGCCATTGTTTCTATACGCACTTTGCATTTCACCGAAGACACCATTGTTTTCACAGTGCGTTAGGACAATGTTCTTTACTGCAGTTTCAAAAATGTTTGCAATGCAAACAATTAGGTTGATTGGTCAGTAATTTCCTGTATCTTTTAGGTTTTTGTTCGGTTTTGGTAAGAATCTGACTTTTGATTCTTCCCATGTTGTTGGAAAATAAGAACTAATTATTGAGCTTGTTATCAGAAGACAAATGTATGCTTTGAAGCATTTACGTAAACTCTTCAGGATGTTATAGCTGTTGTTGTCTGGTCCTGGACTTGATCTATTTGTTTTGGTCAGAATTTCATCATATTGATCTGTTTTTGTAACACAGTAGTTATTTGGTTCAATGTTTTTGTATTAGAGAAACATTTTTGTCTCTGTTTCGATTTTTTCGATGTGCTCGTTTTGTCCCAAGCTTTCGTATTCATGATCTTTCATTGTATCCTGTAAAAGAGTTTTGAACAATTTGCCCTTCTCAATGTCTGCTGTTGTTCTGAGTTGTTTATATGAGACTTCAACACTTCGCTCAAATTCATTTGGTTTTTATGAATCACCACATACTCAAGAAGTAATAAAGAGTGAGTGAAGGGAAAGTGAATAATAAAAATTAAAAAAATTAAACAAAAATCGAAATAAGTCTGTGCTCTTGGTAGGGATTGAATTGTTGCAATCCTTTTGGTCAAAGAATTAAAAGACTGCGCTAAGGAGTTAGAAGAAGTCGCTGTTCCAGTCGTAAAAATTTATATTTCTGTTCATGAAGGCAAGCGTTAAGACGCGTTAATACAAAATGAGGGTAGATAAGAAAAAGTGCAGTTGCAACAGTTAACAACTTAGCTTCAAAAAGCAAAATTAAAGCGTTTAGAAGAATAAATGTAAAGAAGGAAGAATAAAAAGCAGTAGGAAGTGCTATTCTATCCTAACCCTTAAAACCACTGAACCAAACCGCGCATAGCACTATATTATGTCAGTAGTTGTAAAACTGTAAATTGACTATGTTAAAGATAACAGTGGAGTGAATGTGGAAAACAATAACGTTGAATGATGCAATTCAATCAAGACTTTTCAGTATGTAAAAGCTGTGCAAATTGCTTGTGTTTTCATTGTGTTTCTCACAGCTAAGCCCTGAACTTATTAGGTGAATGGCTGACTTAGCTGCAGTGTTAGTACGTTGTTTCTCTGACTTTTGCACAGAATTAATTAAGCAAGCGACTGGCAATAAGTCATGGGTTGATAGCTGTTCTACGACATAAGAACTGGAATTTTAATTAAAGTTGAAAAAAAACAGAAAAGAAGACTGCAAGCTGTTGCTCTGATTCGAAGCATCTTCCAATGCTTCATTTGTTTCGTTCCAAAATTGTTAACTGTTCACTCATTGTCCTCCTATCGTTTTAGGTGATGGCAGTATTTTGTCGTCATTAGTACATACGACAATCTTGTCGAAGTTAAATGTACAGAGCATTAGCAGGACCGATGGTCCAACGTGCTTTGATAACTGTTTTTTGGACGTTGGTTTTTTTCTGGATGAGTTCAGGTATTGATTCAATCTTGTTTTCTTTTACGCGTTTCAGGTACTCAATTGCTAGTCTGATATTATTATCTCTTACAGCATTTTTTGACACTGTACCAGCGGGGTTTCCTCATACAAATGCTTAAGGCTCTAATTCGGGTAAATTGTGCGTTGTTGATAATTGAATTAGACTGGTCATCCCAGCAGGCATTCGCATCGAGAAACAGTAGTCAAAACCATGATTTATACAAAGTCAGCAAACACTCGTCGTTAATATTGATCTGAATGATACACCATAGTTGTTAAATTTTTTGTTTGCTCTTGCCACCGAACTTTTGCAGTGTTCATTCCACTTTAGATGCGGGGTAATGTTTACGCCAAGAATTTGATTGAATTTGTGCTTTCAATTCTTGTACCACTGATAAAATGATCTAAACTGGAAACTGTTTTTGACGGATTTTTAAAAAGTATAAAATTTGTTTTGCCAAGATCTTTTTTCTGTTCTTTTTTTTGCACCATTTGATCAATTTGTGTGGTGAAAATTGAAGTTTTTCCTAAAATAATCGGCAGGAGCCCGACCCGTAGTAACAGGCAAAATCATAAGCGAAATGAGAAATTTGTGCAAGTATATCAGGAAAGCCGCTGACATAAACCAGGAAGAGTATTGGTGCAATGACACTGCCCTGAGGTACTCAAGCTGGTGTTGAAAATGTGCTGCTTTTTGAGTTTATATTTTTCACGAAGAAGCTTCTTTGAGAGAGAAAAGAGTTAACCCATTTTTATCACAGATTTATGCACATCAATTTTTTGCAGTTTGTTTTGAGGTCCTGGTCTCCACACTCCATCAAACGCTTTTTCGATGTCTAGGCAGACAAATCCCACCACTTCGGACCATTGAAATGCTTTGGTCCCGTGCTGAGTAAATTTGAGCAAGTTATCAGTTGTGCTGCCATTGTTTCTATAAGCAATTTTCATTTCACCGAAGACACCATTGTTTTCACAGTGCGTTAGGACAATGTTCTTTACAGCAGTTTCAAAATTTTTTGCAATGCAATTAATTAGGTTGATTGGTCGGTAATTTTCTGCATCTTTTTGGTTTTTGTTTGGTTTTGTTAAAAATCTGACTGGTGACTATTCCCATGTTGTTGGAAAATAAGAACTGATTATTGAGCTAGTTATCAAGAAACAAATGTGTGCTTTGAAGCATTTACGTAAACTCATCAGGATGTTGTTGTCTGGTCCTGGACTTGATCTAATTGTTTTGTTCAGAATTACATCATATTGATCTATTTTTGTAACACAGTAGTTATTTGGTTCAATGTTTTTGTATTAGAAAAACATTTTTGTCTCTTTTTTGATTTTTTCAAAGTGCTCGTTTTGTCCCAAGCTTTCATGTTCATGATCTTTCATTGTATCCTGTAGAAGAGTTTTGAATATTTTGCCCTTCTCAATGTCTGCTGTTTCTCTGAGCTGTTTATATGAATCTTCAACATTTCGTTCAAATTCATTTGGTTTTTATGAATCACCACGTAATGCCTTAACTGTTCACCAAAAGCTTTTGCTCTCATTATTTTTTTTGAGCACTTGCATGTCAATTTTGGTTGTTTGATTTTTTCCAATCCATTTATGGTGCTCTTTTTTCTTTTTGCAGCATTTTTTTTTTCAGGAATTTTCACTGCTCTCCGTTTGTTCTTTTCAGCTCTCTTCTCTTATTCTTCTTTCCGCGGATAAATTTTGTAGTTTCATGTCAAAGGAAATATTTTTTGTAGGAAATACGACTTCTTAATCGAGCTTTGAAACATCACGACTTGGTCAGTCGTAAAGAACTATAGCCCTGAGATGACCTAAAGCAGATACTTCAAAGCAAGCTTTTACTATTTCAAAAATTATTCCTTGTTCGTTCCTATCAGATTTTTCTGGTTTTACTTCTTTTATTGTCATTCCGATCTTTGCTAAAATTAATGAGCCATGTGACTTGCTTGCTCTCGTTTTTGTAACGACAAAATAATCATCGATGAGATTTTCATTATGCCGGCTCTTTATTTCATTCAGGCCAACAATATCTATATTTTTTTCCTTTAAAATACAAGAAGTTCTGATAATTTGTTAGATAGGCCCCAGCTGTTACATTGCATAGTTTTCATTTTATCATTATTTGCTGAATTAATGGCTGTTTCTTGAAAATTATTGCGTTGAAACATTCGTGAAATTGTTTTGATGCTGTGATTCACTTTTTGACCTGTTTTTTTTATCAGTAAAAATGCTGCTTGCACTAATTCTGAAAACATTGATTATATCACTGTAAGACATTGTGTTGAAGGTTGATCGGATTTTGTTGAGTGCTTCAGCAACCAGAACACTTATGTTTAATGCTGCTGCAGTTGTGTTTGGGCGTAACTTTTTGGGGTTGTAATTTTGCGACTGCTTAGTACTTGATAATCAATTTTCTCTTTGCTGCTTCAACAACTGCGTTTTGATAGGAGGAACATCCTCTGTACACAAACGCGTTGGATCCACCACAATTAGTACACTTTGCTTTTGTAGGTTCGGTGCATTGTTTTACTGTGTGTTGACCTGATCATCGCTGGCAACGCTGCTCGTTTTTATACTCATTGGCGGAGTGTTCAAGTTTCTGACACTCGAAGCATTTATTAACATGCGGCATCTCTTTGTTTTGTTCATATCTGTAGATCAACCAAAATTTACACCGTGTTTTTGTGCAGCTAAAACATGATTTGTAGAACTTGTTATTACACAGATAAGCTTTTTAGGTTTGCCACTTTATCGGATTATAATTCCTGATACTTTTACTGCTTGCAATTCCGTTATTGACCGAGAGTTCCTCTTTTATTTCACATTCTGGGATGCTTTGATGCACATTGACAATAAGAATGCTTGATTTGGAGTTGGTTTTTGGCAGTGTATTTCTTGCGTTTACAATTGCGTTTCAGAATAGTTGTTGACGGTTTATACTTGACATGAGACTATCTCCGGAGGCTTTGTTTTCCGGTTGGATAAAGAAATTAAATGAGGTTGACAATTCTCTAATTCTTTGTATTTTCACTTGTGGGAATTTTGTCATCATAACTTGGGCAAATTGTACTTGAATTGGTCTTGGATTGATTGTTATATCTATTGGTCTAACTGAATCTGACGTCAAATTCTTCTCGTTTTGATTTTGAAAAGGTTTGCGTTTGTTTTGAACTTGAATAAAATCTTGTTCATTCTGTGAAGTTTCATCAGCGGTTGCTCTTGCATCTGATAGAATAGCGCTTAGTCGGCGCATTTGGGCCAAGGCCCCGCTGACGGCTATTGCGTAGCAAAAGGACGAGGATGTGGATAAAAAAAAACTTTTAAAGAGTGAAAAAAGCCAATTAAAAAGTCAGAATTTTAAATATAAGAAAGTGAAAATTCTCTTTTTTTATAAAAGATTCATTTCCAAAAGACGTTTCTACGCAAAATGGAGTACTTGCTTTCGGCTTTCCTATCACATTTTGAGGTACTGATCCGAAAGTGACATTAATAAAGTTTTTATCATCATGCATAACAATTAGGCTTGAAAATGATGTCAAGTAAGCCGAAAAATTTCCGGATGACCGTAATTTAAGATGCCACTGGCGGGGTGGTGGGGGGGGCTTCGCGGGCGTCACCGCTTCGCTGCTAAAACTGGTCCTCAGTTTCTGGATAACATCCCGCAGCGGATTTGAGGCTTGGCCATGGACAGCTGTCCACTGAGGCCCGTACCCACTAGATGTCTGAAAATTGACGTTCTTTGTTGTTTCTTTGGTGCATTGGAATACATTATACACTATTATACTACGCGCAGTATTGATTGTAATGTCTTACAATGTATTATTTCTGAGATTACACAACTATTACATAACTTTCGGCTTGTTTTTCTGTCGGCTTACTGTTACTTCGGCTTCCTTTGCGTTCGCCATTTTTCTCACATCGTCACAGCCTAAGTGGAAGAACTCAAATAAATTGCTGGCGCACATTTTTGAGAGTGAGAGGGGAATGTTGTCTTAAAAAAATGTGAAAAGAAAAAAGCGCCATCGAGACAATGGGTTAATTTCGGGTGATTATCCAGACAATGCGTGAGTATCCTAACTTCACTTTTTTATGAAGCGTTTTTTTTTCAAAATTATCAATGAATGACGATGAAAATCAAAGCATAAAAGCTTGAATTGAGGGACCAGTTGATTCCATGGACGGTTTTACTTGTAGTTTAGTCATAGGGTACTTGATTATGCCTGACGTCAAAAAAATAATGATAATAATAATTGTGGTTTCTGCGTAATCTCAGCGGAACAGCATCAGGCCTACAGTAGCCTGTTTTCAGCTGCCCTTTTTATTATTATTCCCCACATTTCAGACTGACAGACTGATCTGTTCATGAGCAGCATTGCTCTTTTTTTGGTGACTATAGCACTTTTTTTTTGCGTCTGAAACTTCCACGTGGTACCATCATTGCAGCCAACCTTGGTCAGGCTATGGTCAACCTCAAGCTATGGTTAAGTAAGAGCTCATACTCACACAAACAGCTTCACGGTGGCAGGGGATTGAACTCTCAATCATTGGCGTGTGAACCACACACCTTACCTCTCGGCTGACACGCCACCAAAAACAACGTAGCCAGACTTCTGAATTGATTCGCAAGTCTTTAGAATTGACTTCTGCAGACCCAGGTATCGTTGATTGAAACGCAGTTTTGACGCTTGAGAATGCCTAAATTTTTTGGGATTCGATTTATGCCTTGCAGAAGAGAATTACTGGCTTTTTGACCTCGGGTACTGAAGACTTTCGGCCTTAAAAATTTCCCTTGCATTTTTTAACTTCAGTGAAGTTGATACTAGCCAGTGAGACTTGCTTCCACGTCCCTGGAGTTACATCATCGTAGTATTTGTAAGTATTAAGCTATACAATTCTTATTTCATTCAAATAAACATATTTTTCATTTTGTGAAACTTAGATTGCGCCATTTTTTATATATAGCATATAGGGTGATTTATGCTTGTTTGAACATCTAATCAAAGATACATTGAGGAACATTTAGCTCAAAAAAAGTGGAAGAATCAACTTTTTGCATTCAATAATCTAGAATTAGTCCCCAAACCTCAATGCTTGAACAGGGAGAAAGTTTCATAGCAAAAATTAAAATCAGATTGTTTCAAAAACGTGATTTTCATTATATTAGTGAAAACTTTTTTGGTAAGTTGAAAAAAAAGTACTTGCGTATTAGGTTCAATTTTTGGATTAGTTATAACTTGCACTGAATTCTTTAATGGTTAAACAATAAAAAAACATTTTACAGAAGTTGAGCCATTTTGTCAAAGCTTCCCCCAAGATTGCTTACACATGTTTTATTAAAGGCTTTCAAGGCAAATTATCGTTTTTTTGTTGATCTACCTCAAAAGTCTCAAGTCTTCTTTGAAAAGGAAAACTCCTGTCACCATCTACGGGACAAAATTCGACGCCTGAAGAGAGACCGCTCTTTTCATTCTCACTATCCCCTCCAGGTTTTGCAGTTGACTTGCAATTATCTACGTGGACATCCTTGGTAAATTCAACTGTAAAATGCCTAAACAGTGATCGTATAGATGCAATGAGGGCGAAACAAGATCTAATCACTTTAAAAGACAAATTAGAGAAAAAATTCAAGTTAACAATAGATTGAAAGAAGCTTTTTGTTGAAAACACATCAGACTCCAAAAAACATATTCTAATCTGGCTTCTAAGAAAGAGTTATCTAAATGGACAAGTGCTTTCCCTGGCGAAACAAAGTTTTCACCAAAAATAGAAGTGTTTTTTGTCTAAGATATCGATTGAATAAAAAAGGTCATTATTAGGTTTGCCTGTGGTAAAAATTTCTCACTTAGTCAGGTCGTGCACTTTGCCGAAGATAGCTAGACTCAAATGCGCCGCGATAGGATTTTGCTGAGTACTTCAGCAACCAGAACACTTATGTTTATTGCTGCGACAGTTGGGTTTGAGTGTAACTTTTTGGGGTTGTAATTTTGCGACTGCTTAGTACTTGATAATCAATTTTCTCTTTGCTGCTTCAACAACTGCGTTTTGATAGGAGGAACATCCTCTGTACACAAACGCGTTGGATCCACCACAATTAGTACACTTTGCTTTTGTAGGTTCGGTGCTTTGTTTTACTGTGTGTTGACCTGACCATCGCTGGCAACGCTGCCCGTTTTTACACTCATTGGCGAAGTGTTCATGTTTCTGACACTCGAAGCATTTATTAACATGTGGCATCTCTTTGTTTTTTCATATCTGCAGATCAACCAACCAATCTTTACACCATGCTTTTGTGCAGCTGAAACATGATTTGTAGAATTGGTTATTACTCCGATAAGCTTTTTAGGTTTTCCACTTTATCGGTTTATAATTCCTGATACTTTTACTGCTTGTAATTCCGTTATTGACCAAGAATTCCTCTTTTATTTCATCTTCTTGGATGCTTTGATGCACATTGACTATAACAATGCTTGCTTGGTTTGGAGTTGGTTTTCGGCAGTGTATTTCTTGCGTTTACAATTGCGTTTCGGAATCTTTGTTGAAGGTTTATACTTGACATGAGACTATCTCCGGAGGCTTTGTTTTCCGGTTAGATAAAGAAATTAAATGAGTTTGGCAATTCTCTAATTCTTTTTATTTGCACTTGTGAGAATTTCGTCTTCATAACTTGGTCAAATTGTACTTGAGTTGGTCTTGGATTGATTGTTATACCTATTGGTCTAACTGACTCTGACGTCAAATTCATCTCGTTTGGATTTCGAAAACGTTTGCATTTATTTTGAACTTGAATATAATCTTGTTCATCCTGTGAAGTTTCATCAGCGGTTGCTCTTGCTTCTGATAGAACAGCGTTTAGTTGGGGTATTTGGGCCAAGGCCCCGCTGGGGGCTATTACGTAGCAAAACGACGAGGATGTGGATAAAAAAACAACTTTTAAAGAGTGAAAAAAGCCAATTAAAAAGTCAGAATTTTAAATATAAGGAAGCGAAATTTCTCTTTTTTATAAAAGACTCAGTTCCAAAAGTCGTTTCTACGCAAAGTGGAGTACTTGCTTGTGGCTTTCCTATCACATTTTGAGGTACTGATCCGAAACTGACATTAATAAAATTTTAATAATCATGAATAACAATTAGGCTTGAAAATGATGTCAAGTAAGCCGAAAAATTTCCGGATGACCATAATTTAAGTTGCCATTGGCGGGCTGGTGGGGGCGCTTCGCGCGCGTCACCGCTTCGCCGCTAAAACTGGTCCGCATTTTCCGGATAACATCCCGCAGCGGATGTGAGGCATGG